>NW_020291840.1:0-267497 GCF_003184835.1 Aspergillus costaricaensis CBS 115574
TAAAACCCTAAAACCCTAAAACCCTAAAACCCTAAAACCCTAAAACCCTAAAACCCTAAAACCCTAATAAAACCCTAAAACCCTAAAACCCTAAACCCTAAAACCCTAAAACCCTAAAACCCTAAAACCCTAAAAACCCTAAAACCCTAAACCCTAATAAAACCCTAAAAACCCAATAAAAACCCAATAAAAACCCTAATAAAACCCTAATATTTAATAATTTTAATACAGCATATCTCTAAGACTGTCAGGATATATCTAATATAATAAATATTTTAAGAATCATATTATATATTAGATATATAGTATATATAGGACCTGTAGAATATATAAATAATATAAAAATACTATATAAATTTTATTAAATTACTATAATATTTAATTATATAATATTTAATAATCTTAATACAGCATGGCTAAGCTATACAGTAAAGTTAATTATCTGTAATATTTAATCTTATAATACTTAATAATCCTAATATAGTATAGCTAAGTTACTTAGTAGAATTAATTATCTGTAATACTTAATCCTGTAATATTTAATAGTTTTAATATAGTATAGCTCTAACACTGTCAGGATATATATAATATATATAATATAATAAGTATTTTAGGAGTTATACTATATATTAGATATATAGCATATATAGGACCCATGGAATATATAAATAATATAAAGATATTATATAAATTTTATTAAATTACTATAATATTTAATTATATAATACTTAATAATCTTAATGCGGCAGATCCAGCCTGCTTAATAAAGTTAATTATTTATAATATTTAATTTTATAATATTTAATAATTCTAATACAGCATGGCCAAGCTGCTTAATAGGATTAATTATCTATAATATTTAATTTTATAATATTTAATAATCTTAATATAGTATATCTCTAAGACTGTCAGGATATATCTAATATAATAGGCATTTTGGGAGTTATACTATATATTAAATATATAGTATATATAGGACCCGTAGGATATATAAATAATATAAAAATATTATATAAATTTTATTAAATTACTGTAATATTTAATTATATAATATTTAATAATCTTAATACAGTATGACTAAGCTGTATGGTAGAGTCAATTATCTGTAATATTTAATTTTATAATATTTAATAATTCTAATATAGTATAGCTGAGCTGCTTAATAAAATTAACTATTTATAATACTTAATCCTGTAATACTTAATAATTCTAATATAGTATAGCTTTAATACTGTCAGGATATATATAATATATATAATATAATAGGTGTTTTAGAAATCATATTATATATTTAGATATATAATATATATAAGACCCGTGGGATATATAGATAATATAAAAATATTATATAAATTTTATTAAATTACTATAATATTTAATTATATAATACTTAATAATCCTAATATAGTATAGCTAAGTTATATAATAGAGTCAACTACCTATAATACTTAATTCTATAATACTTAATAATCTTAATATAATATATCTCTAAGATTATCAGGATATATCTAATATAATAGGCATTTTAGAAGTCATATTATATATTAGATATATAGTATATATAGGATCTGTAGAATATATAGATAATATAAAAATATAATATAAATTTTATTGAATTACTGTAATATTTAATTCTATAATACTTAATAGTCTTAATATAGTATAGCTGAGCTGCTGGATAAAGTTAACTATCTATAATATTTAATTTTATAATACTTAATAATCCTAATACAGCATATCTCTAAGACTGTCAGGATATATCTAATATAGTAAATATTTTAAGAATTATATTATATATTAGATATATAGCATATATAGGACCCGTAAGATATATAGATAATATAAAAATATAATATGAATTTTATTGAATTACTGTAATACTTAATTATATAATATTTAATAATCTTAATATAGTATAGCCAAGCTGTTCAGTAGAGTCAACTATTTATAATACTTAATCTTATAATATTTAATAATCTTAATATAGTATATCTCTAAGACTGTCAAGATATATCTAATATAATAGATATTTTAGAAGTTATATTATATATTAGATATATAGCATATATAGAACCCGTAGGATATATAGATAATATAAAAATATAATATGAATTTTATTGAATTATTATAATATTTAATTATATAATATTTAATAATCTTAATACAGCATGGCCAAGCTGCTTAATAGAATTGACTATTTATAATATTTAATTTTATAATATTTAATAATCCTAATATAGCATAGCTCTAAGACTGTCAGGATATATATAATATATATAATATAATAGATGTTTTAGAAGTTATATTATATATTAGATATATAGCATATATAGGACCCGTGGGATATATATAATATATAAAAAATATAGAATACTTACAACCTGTAGAATATATAAATAATATAAAGATATAATATAAATTTTATTAAATTATTATAATATTTAATTATATAATACTTAATAGTCCTAATCCAGTATGGTCAAGCTGCTTAGTAGAGTAATTATCTATAATATTTAATTTTATAATATTTAATAATCTTAATACAGTATAGCCAAGCTGCTCAGTAAAATTAATTATCTATAATATTTAATTCTATAATATTTAATAATTCTAATACAGCAGACCCAGTTTATTTAATAAAGTTGATTATCTATAATATTTAATCTTATAATATTTAATAGTTTTAATATAGTAAATCTAGTCTGCTTAGTAGACATAACTATCTATAATATACTGATTCTATATTAATATATTGATTAGTAATAGGCAGGTAAGCTAAATAAATAATAAATCTAGATTAAAAAGTATAATTTAATACTTAATTTATATTATTTATAGTACTGCAACTTTCTCTAAAACTAGAATAAATTAAAATAAATTTATTATACACAGTATGGTGCAGATAATTATAAAATATAAAATTTTATTTACTGTTTTTTTTTTACTAAGATATTTTTTTTATTTCTATTTTAATCCTGGTCCCGTCTAGCTTTATAAATATTAAATATTTAAATATATTATTTTTTTCTATTTTATTTTATATTTATCTATTCTTTATTCTTTATCTTTTTTTTTTTAATTTTATCTATCTATCTCTTTCTCTTTACTTTATAAAACTTTCTTAATTATAATATAACTATATACTGTTTATTATTTTTATACTTAATCTATTTTTTATTATCTTTTTTTTAATCTTCTACAGTCTTTTTTTCTTTATTCTATCTCATTAGCTGTATGGAGAGGGGAGAAAATAAAACAGACTAAGAAGATAGAAAATATATATAATATATAATATAAGAATTCTTAATATTATAGAGATATTTTTATTTATTTTATTATTTATATTATAAAAGCACTGCTATCTGCTCTATTATTTATTCCCTGTAGAATTATAAAAATAAAAAAAGATTTTTTAATATTATAAGAATACTGCTATCTATTCTACAATCTATTTCTTGCAGAAATTACAGAGATTTAAATAATAATAAAATTATCTTTCTTATAAGAGATAAGAGGATAAGGTATACTAAAAAAATAGAAAGTTCCTGTAGTAAAAAAAAAGATTCTTAGTATTATAAAAGCTTTATTACCTGCTCCATAATCTATTCCCTGCAGAAATCACGGAGATTAAAAATAATTATTATAATATAAATAAAGCTAAGAGAATAAAGTATACTAAGCAGGTAAAGATTTTCTAGTATTATAATAACTATTACTGCCATATATGTATCAGAGAAATTATAATAATTTAAATATAATAATAGGATTGTTTTCTTTATATAATCTTAGATTACTCTCTTTACATGATCTCTCTTATTCAGAGAGATAAGATAATAAAGTATACTAAGAAGATAGAGGGCTCCTGTAGTGAGAGAAAAGGCTTCTATTACCATGAAGATTCTAGTACCTACTCTACTATTTATTTTCTATAGAATTATAGAGATTTAAATAATAATAGAATTCTTTTTCTTTTCTTTTTTTTTTTTTATAATCTCTGTCTATACAGAGAGACAAGCTGATAAAATATATTAAGAAGATAAAAAGTCCCTGTAATAAGAGAAAAGATTCTTAATATTATAAAAGTACTATTATTTATTTTATAATCTATTTCCTGCAGAAATCACGGGGATTTAAATATTAATAAAATTATTTTTTTTTTTTTTTCCACAACCTCCGCCTGCATGAAGGGGTAAGAGAATAAAGTATATTAAAAAAACAGAGAATTCCTGCTGTATAAGAACTCTCTGTAATATAGTAGTTATTATCTACTTTATTATCCAGTGATTTAATAGGATTATAGAGATTAAAATATAATAATAAATAAATTATCTTTTTTTCTTTTTATTTTTCTGATAATCTTTCTTTTTTTATATCTTACTAGTTATAGAAAAAGTAAAAGAGCTAGGTATACTAAGAAAAATAATATTATAAATAAATATAATATTAATTTATATATTAATTTCTGTATCTTTTCCAGAAAAAATATTACCTGAGTATAAGAGCTGTAAGAAAATTATTAATTATTATATTATTTCTTTTTATTATCTGCTGGCTCAGTAGAATTATATAAATTTAATTAAATTAATATAATATTATTTTTTAAATTTTTATTTTATTTTTATAATATTATTATCTTTACAGTCTGCAGGCTAGAATATAATCTCTGTTTTCTTATAACTAACTGTTAACATATATATAGACTACTATATATTAATATTATAAAAAGAGATATCTTTTAAAAATATATAACTTAGACATAGTAAATATTACTAAATAATAAATATATTTAATTTAATTTTTCTAGATAGATTAAGATTCTTAGGATCTATAAATATATTAATACATTAATTAATATAATATTTATTAGAGTAATACTTATAAGTATAATATTTATTAGAGTAATATTTATTGCTATAATATTTATTTTTATAATATTTAATAGATTTAATTAGACTTAGTGCCTGTGGAAAAATATATTAATCTGATTTAAATTTTTATTATATATATTAATCTAATTAAATTTCTATTACATATGCTAACTGAATTCAGAAATATATATTATTATCTTTGAATACTTATAACTCTACAGAATAATTGAATAAAGAGGCAGGAGTTATATTACTATATTTCTTGTAAAAAGCTCTATTGAATAATATTATTTAAAAATTTATCAGATATTATTTGACTGTTGTCCTGTTGTGATGATTTCCCTACTAGAGAGACAAGCTAATAAAACATATCAAGAAAGCAGAAGGCCTCTGTAGTGAAAAAAAGAACTCTTAGTATTACAGAAACTCTGTTACTTACTCCACAATCTATTTTCTACAAAAATTGCAGAGATTTAAATAATAATAGAATTTCTTTTCTTTTCTTTTTTTTTTTTTATAATCTCTGTCTGTACAGAGAGATAAGCTAATAAAATATATTAAGAAGACAGAGAGTCCCTGCAGTAAAAAAAAGAACTCTTAATATTATAAAAATATTACTATCTGCTCCATAATCTATTTCTTACAGAAATTATAGAAATTTAAATATTAATAAAATTATTTTTTTTTTTTTTTTTTTCTATAACCTCCGCCTACATAGAGAGGCGAGAGGATAAGATATACTAAAAAGACAGAGAATTCCTGTTATATAAAGACTTCCTGTAATATAGCAGCTATTACTTATTTTATTATCTAATAATTTAATAAAATCATAAAGATTAAAATATAATAATAAATAAATTATCTTTCTTTTCTTTTATTTCTTTAATAATTTTTTTTTTTTATATCTTACCAGCTGCAGGAGGGGCAAGAGAGTTAAATATATTAAAAAAAATAATATTATAGATAAATATAATACTAGTTTATATATTAATCCCTATATTTTCTCCAGAAAGAATATTACCTGAGTATAAGAGTTATAAAAAAACTATTAATTATTATATTACTTTTTTTTACTATCTACTAACTCAGCAGGATCACATAAATTTAATTAAATTAATATAATATTATTTTTTAAATTTTTATTTTATTTTTATAATATTATTATCTTCACAGCCTGCAGGCTAAAATATAATCTTTATTTTTTTATAACTAGTTATTAGTATATATATAGACTATTATATATTAATATTATAAAAAAAGATATCTCTTAAAAATATATAACTTAAATATAATAAATATTACTAAATAATAAGTATATTTAATTTAATCTTTCTAGGTGGGTTAAGATTCTTAGAATCTATAAATATATTAATATATTAATTAATATAATACTTATTAAAGTAATACTTATAAGTATAATATTTATTAGAGTAATACTTATTACTGTAATATTTATTTTTATAATATTTAATAGATTTAATTAGGCTTAATACCTGTAGAAAAGTATATTAATCTGATTTAAATTTTTATTATATATATTAACCTGATTGAATTTCTGTTATATATATTAATTAAATTCAGAAGTATATACTGCTATCTTTAAATACTTATAACTCTATAAAATAATTAAATAAAAAGGCAGGAATTATATTATTATATTTCTTATAGAAAGCCTTATCAAATAATATTATTTAAAGACTTATCAGATATCATTTGACCATTGTCCCGTTGTGACGATTTCCCTACTAGACTAATAAAAACCCTAATTAAAAAATTCAGGAAGGGTGCCTGGCTAGATGATGATACTGACTGGTATCTTGAATATTGAACTATCTTTGAAAAAATATTCTATTTTTACTGCTAGTAGAATCTTATTATTAATATATTATCCTTAATCTCTAGCACACTCTCAGGTCTGGATAAGATCTTTTATAATATCTTAAAGTACCAGAAGCTCTTGTTTTTTGTAATAATATTTAAGAAGCTTAAAATCTATCTTAATACTGAAAATATATAAACCATTAAAAACTAGAATATTAAATTAATTATTTCTAAAATTATACTTATACTAACAGTTATCTAGAAATTATTAGATACTCTAATATTCTTATCTATTAAAAATCCTGTTATAATTAGTTTTCTATTCTCTACTATATAGCTAAAGACTTTCTAATTATTATAATTAATAATATCAGTATTAAATATTTCTTTAATAATTTTCAGAATATTTATTACTATTACCGGAGTTGCCTGTATCCTGAGACTATTAAAGTCTTTATATTTTAGATATATACTGATTGCTTTACTATTACTGAAAAATATTAGAATATTTTTAATAATTTTTTTTTAGATTCTATTATATTTACAGCTGAGGATTAAGAAAATAATAAGCTAATAATAATCTTTTATATTAATAAAAATAAGAATATAAATAATTTTAATAATAATTCTGAAAATAAAATATTATTAAAAAAAGAAAATCTAGCTTTTTCTTAGTTTAATAATATCACATATATCCAGATATAAATAAATACTTAAATTATATAATTTTTTTATTATTATAACCACTGACTAAAATAATATAAAAAATAATTTAAATAATAATTAATATATTTCTTTCTAGTAATCTAATCTAAATATATTTAGATTCCTAGTATTATCTGTAAAAATCTAACGCAGAAGTAACTAGACTGCTAATTACTAGTTAAAAAATCAGATTATTATTAATTAATAATTAATTTAATATTTATTTTAATAATATAGTAATTAAAAATATATTACTACTAGTATATTATTTTTGTAAAGACTCTGTATAAATTATTAATTAATTTATAGTTATTAATTTTTTAAGTATATCTGATTTTTCTAACCAGCAGTTAAGATTAGTTAAAATAATCTTTTAACTGTAATCTATCCTTAATTATATAGTTAAGAGAATTCTTATATCTTAACCTAACCATCAGATTATAATTAAGGTTAGGTTAAGATATAGCAGTCAGGTATAACCACTCTAGGCTAGATAATAATATTAACTAGTATTTTAAATACTGAACTATCTTTAAAAAGATATTCTATTTTTACTACCAGCAGAATTCTGTTATTAATATACTATTCTTAATTTCTAGTATATTTTTAAATCTAGATAAGACTTTTTATAATATTTTAAAATATCAGAAGTTCTTATCTTCTATAATAATATTTAAGAAGCTTAAGATCTATCTTAATACTGAAGATATATAAGTTATTAAAGACTAGAATATTAAATTAACTATTTCTAAAATTATATTTATATTAATAGTTATCTAGAAATTACTAAATATTCTGATATTTTTATCTACTGGAAGTCTTGCTGTGATCAGTTTCTTATTTTTTATTACATAATTAAAAATTTTCTAATTATTATAATTAATAGTATTAATATTAAATATTTTTTTAATAATTCTTAAAATATTTATTATTATTACTAGAACTGCCTGTATTCTAAGACTATTAAAGTTTTTATACTTTAAATATATATTAATCACTTTACTATTACTAAGAAATATTAAAATATTCTTAATAATTTTTCTCTAGATTTTATTATATTTATAACTGAGAATCAAGAAAATAATAAGTTAATAATAATTTTTTATATTAATAAAAATAAGAATATAGACAACCTTAATAATAATTCTAAAAATAAAATATTATTAAAAAAAAAAAATCTAGTTTTTTTTTAATTTAATAATATTATATATATCCAGATACAGACAGATACTTAAATTATATAATTTTTTTATTATTATAACTACTGACCAGGATAATATAAAGAATAATTTAAATAATAATTAATATATTTTTCTCTAATAATTTAATCTAAATATATTTAGATTCTTAATATTATCTATAAAAACTTAATATAGGAGTGACTAGACTGCTGGCTATTAGCTAGAAAATCAGATTATTATTAATTAATAATTAATTTAATATCTATTTTAATAATACAGTAATTAAAAATATATTACTACTGGTATATTATTCTTATAAAAACTCTGTATAAATTATTAATTAATTTATAGTTATTAATTTTCTAAGTATACCTGATCTTTCTAACCAGTGGTTAAGATTAGTTAAAGTAATCTTTTAATTATAATCTACCCTTAACTGTATAGTTAAAAGAATTTTTATACTTTAACCTAACCGTCAGGTTACAGTTAAGGTTAGGTTAAGGTATAGCGGTCAGGTATAACCACTCTAGAGATAAGATAATAAGATATACTAAGTAGATGGAGATCTCCCAGTACTATAATAGCTACTGCTGTTATATATATATCAAAGAAATCATAGAGGTTTAAATATGATAATAGAATTATCTTTTTTATATAATCTCTTTTACTAAGAGAGATAAATTAATAAAATATATTAAAAAGACAGAAAACTCCTGTAGTAAGAAAAAGGACTTTTATTATTATAAAGACTCTAGCACCTGCTTTATTATCTATTTCCTGTAAAATTATAAAAATAAAAGAAGATCTTTTAATACTATAAAAACTCTATTACCTGCTCCATGATCTGTTTCTTGTAAAAATTATAAAGATTTAAGTAATAATATAATTATCTTTCTTCTCTTCTCTTTCTTTTATAATCTTTGCCTGTACGGAGAGACAAGCTGATAAAGTATATTAAGAAGATAAAAAGCTTCTATAATAAAAGAAAAAACTTTTAGTATTATAAGAGCTCTGCTATCTGTTCTATAATCTATTTTCTATAAAAATTACAGAGATTTAAATAATAATAAGATTTTCTTTTTTCTTTTCTTTTTTTTTTATAATTTTTGCCCGCACGGAGAGATAAGCTGATAAAATATATTAAAAAAACAGAGAATCCCTGTAATAAGAGGAAAAGCTCTTAATATTATAAAAATATTATTATCTGCTCTATAATCTATTCTCTACAGAAATTATAGAAGTTTAAATAATAATAAAAATTTTTTTCTTTTTTTCTTTTTTTTCTATAATCTCTGCCTGTACAGAAAAATAAGTTAATAAAATATATTAAGAAGGCAGAGAGCCTTTGTAATAAGAGAAAAAACTCTTAATATTATAAGAATACTATTATCTATTTTATAATCTATTTTCTATAAAAATTACAGAAATTTAAATATTAATAAAATTATCTTTCTTTTTTTTTTCTTTTATAATCTCTGCCTGCATGGAGAGGCAAGAGAATAAAATATATTAAAAAAATAAAGAGTCTTTGCTGTGTAAGAGCTTTTTATAATATAATAATAATTATCTACTTTATTATCCAGTAACTCAATGGGATTACAGAGATTAAAATATAATAATAAATAAATTATCTTTTTTTTTTTTTATTTTTCTAATAATCTTTCTTTCTTTATATCTTATTAATTATAGGAGGGGTGAGAGGGCTAAATATATTAAAAAAAATAATATTATAAATAAATATAGTACTAGCTTATATATTAATTCCTGTATTTTTTTTAAAAAAAATATTATCTAAGTACAAGAACTGTAAGAAAACTATTAATTATTATATTATTTTTTTTTACTATCTGCTGGCTCAGTAAGATTATATAAATTTAATTAAATTAATATAGTATTATTTTTTAAATTTTTATTTTATTTTTATAATATTATTATCTTTATAATCTGCGGGCTAGAATATAATCTCTGCTTTTTTATAACTAGTTATTAGTATATATATAGACTATTATATATTAATATTATTAAAAGAGATATCTTTTAAAGATATATAACTTAAGCATAGTAAATATTATTAAATAATAAGTATATTTAATTTAATCTTTCCAGGTGGATTAGGATTCTTAGGATCTATAGATATATTAATGTATTAATTAGTATAATGCTTATTAGAGTAATACTTATAAGTATAATACTTATTAGAGTAATGCTTATAAGTATAATACTTATTAGAATAATATTTATTACTATAATATTTATTTTTATAATACTTAATAGATTTAATTAGGCTTAGTGCCCGTGGAAAAGCATATTAACCTGATTTAAATTTCTGTTATATGCACTAATCTGATTAAATTTCTGTTATATATACTAACTAAATTTGGAAGTATATACTACTATCTTTAAATACTTATAATTCTATAGAATAATTAAATAAAGAGGCAAAGATTATATTATTATATTTCTTATAGAAAGCCCTATCAAATAATATTATTTAAAGACTTATCAGACATCATTTGACCGTTGTCCCGTTGTGACGATTTCCCTACTAGAAAAAATAATAAATCTATTTATTACTATATAGAATAATTTTCAGAGAGATTTACCAGCCTGGAAAATTAATTTAAAAAATATTAATAATCTACCAGCAGTATATAACTAAAATAGAACTGTAAATATATATATTTATTATTATTTTATATTATAAAAATAGCTTTTTTCTATAAATTTAATTATTACTACCACCCGAGATAATATCAGATTAAATAAATAAAAATAAATAAAGCATACTATTTTCTTTCTTTTAACTATTTTTAAAATTAAGAAAATTAGTCTTGTATTAGTTATTAGCAAAAATATAAATAATTAAAATAAATAATTATTAATCTGAGTATACTTTATCTATGTTAAAGTCTAAAAGAATATAATAAATAAATCTTAGTATTAAGAATAGTTAAGACAGTTAACCATCCTATTTTTAGCTATTCTGTAGTTAAATATAAGGAAATCTTATATCTAACCATTAACCTGACGGCAGGTATAAATTTTTCCATTAACCTACCCTACCCTGGCCGTTAACCACTCTAAAAATAAGATTTAACTTATATTTTATTATATTTTACTTATAAAAATATATACATGCTTTTATTATAGCAGATATAAAAATATTAAAAGATATATACAGATATTTATATAATATTATTTTTTATAAGATTATCCTAGCAGCTGATTATATAAAAGAAATTAAAATTTATATAAATATTATTTATACTGACCATGAGAATAGTAAATTAATAGAAAAATAAATTATATTTTATACAGGTAGCTCTATTATTTAATTATTTAATAAATAAAATATTATTATATCCTTCTTTATTATTACAGAATACTGTGTATATAATACCACCGTTAAAAATATTTTATATATTAAGAAATTAATACAGATGTTTGATCTTAAGATATTAGATAATAATAAGATATTTTTATTTAATAATACTGTTAATTTATTACAGATTTTTAATTATAATATTTATACGCGGTCTACTAGATAGCTAAATAACTATTATTTATTTATAATAAATCTTATTAAAATAGATATTATATTAGTCTAATATATTATAAGTACTTGTAATCCTGCAGACAGTCTTATTAAAATATTAGATTAAGAGAAGTTCTATGATTTTTAGATTTTTTTAAAGATAATCTTATTAACTACCCCTCCACAGTATCCAGGAAATAATGTTTAATATGTGAAAGATTATCTATTTAAAAAATATCTATAATTTTATTTAATTTTTCTTTATATACTCCTGTGTCTAGGGGGCCGTGTTAAGATATTTATATAGATTAGTTATATACTATACTCAGATCTTCTACATAAAGTATCTTTATACATTACTTTGTTTTAATCTTCTAGATAGCTCAATATAACTCTCTCTTTTGCTCCATTTGTTCATTCGTTTCGTTGCTTTCGTTGCTGTAGAACGCGCCTCAAGAAATTATTTAATCAAAGATAACTTCTAACATGTATCAAGTTGGGTTAGAGCGAGATTTGTTCGAAATTAAGGTCCAACACTTTCGCAACGACCAATTATTCTCTAGTCAGAGGAAAGGCTCACACGGGTCTACTTCGCACTCAGTCATATATATTTTCCTGAGCTCATAATCTCACTTTGAGCGCGACCAACAAGCCAGTATCACTCGCAAGCCTTGTTGGAGGCCTGCCTGGCAAGGAAGACAAGTCTCTTGATCAGACAGACTGTGAAATAAAACGGAGGAAACAGCCCCCTCGCATTTTCTGATTCCTTTCCATCTAATTCAGCGAACATGTCCACTAAGCTCTGCAGTAGTTGTATGTCGTTCTCATTTGACGACGCGGCAGGATAACTGATAATACATCTGAAAAGGGAGAAGACGCTCGTCAGCAAGAATTGGGCGTAGATCCTGAGTAACCAGTATTAGTAACTTCAAATGAACACCGAATGAGGAGAGCTACCAGAAAGTATGCCAGTTCAGGAAATCACAAACATGACGTATGTATAAGAGAATAGACCGAGATTCCTGATAGAACAGCTCGACACTGGAGGGAAGAATTGACCAGCTGGAAATGCTATTGTTGCTCTCAAGACAAGGACTCGCTTCGTGAATCTTCCCTAATAAGAAGTAGAATTCTAGGTGTAGACAGACTCCCCGCATACTCAGGTCATGGAAAGTGTAATTGGGGGCGGACGGTGTGGCAAATAAATCCGGCCAGCAACTAGTCGGGAATGTGCGTTTCAGATCATTGAGCTCTTGATCTAACTCACGGATATACTGAAGGCGACGGGCCTCTGGCTGAGCTCGAGCATGGCGGGAATAAAGAAGATGATACACTTTGGACTTCAGCAGAGAAAGTCGGACATCAGAGGGAAATAGTAGCTCATTGTGTGAAAGAGGTCTTGAGAAAAATTGATTGTCAGACGACGACAAAACGTAATTGTCCGGTATTTGGAGGTCGCAGTCCGCATCGATGAAATGTGGTGGTTGATTGTATCGGATGAGCATGTTCTTATCCGCTCCATAGCAGAACCAGAACAAGGCCCGCAGGTGTCTACCTTCCAGCTTGCTCATTATGGACATTCGGTGCGCACCAAGAGTGAGTATCATTCGGGTAGCTAGGGATAGCAGGAGTTGCCCGGGTTCAATTTGTCCACTTGGCATGACATAGGTCATCTGTGGAAGTCAGCGAAGAATATTTTGGTCAAGATGTAAGCAGCATACAATCAGCACAACAGCTTCCAAGCTTCTAACCGTGGTCCTTTCCATCAACAGCCTAGGCACGAGGCCCAGTGCTGCCTGAATATATGCATCTGGTTCAGCATTGACGAATTCCGGGCTGAGTCGATGCATTACACTCATCATTGCAGTGAATGCAAACAGGCAGGCCAGGTTCGCTGCAGGCACGGTGTCATCTTGACGGTCTGGTACACCCTCTTCAATCAGTCGATTCAGGGCATCGGCGTTCGCAACCGGGAAAATAGAATACAACCCACTCTGGGAGTAGTGGTTGATGGAGTATCGTATCAAAGGCGTGGGAGGCCACTTTGGTGACAGCGAGCGATGTGAGCCTGTCCTGCTCTGAAGGCCCCGAAATCTGAGCGACTGTGCAGCTTGGGCGAGAAAGTGGTCGAGATCGACTTGGGCGCCTGTTTTTCGGTAGACTAAGGAAGAAAAACTCGCTCTTTTGGTGGATCCAGCTTCTCCCACTCCACAATGGGCGATTTCTGCTTGAAATGTTGCAAGCGACGTATCTATGCTGTATATGTCTGGTACATGGTCTACAGTGAACAAGGAAAGCCATGGGTTTTCTGAACGTTCGATAGAACTATTTCGCTCTCTCTGGCTGGAATCGGGAGAGAGGTCCCGGACAGCCAGCTGGGCTTCCAGGTCCCGTATCCGTGCTTTGGCATCGAGGAGTTGACTATGACTTCCGTTAGCGCACCAGTATGGCAATGACACCGGTACTTACTCTCGGAGGCTTTTCCGCAGCAGGCTAGGGTGTTCGGTAAATGTGCACTGCACACCTACCGAAGTACATGCCTCACAGGTTGGTTGTGCGTTGTCACAGCGAATCTAGTGTGGTCATGTAGGATAAGCACTCAATTGCCATAGAACTCCACTTGCAGGAAGTAAACGAATCATTGAATTGGATGCAATCACGTACCTTCTTCCGGCGGCACAGATCACAAGCATTGCGAGCTCGTCCACCAGGGCGCTCGACTGAAGATTGGCCGCTCATGTTAGTGGGAGATGCCTAGCGGGCCGGAACGAGAACAGACACACGGTCTAATGCTCCTGGATCCTGGCGGTTCCTGTAAGGACGTTGCAATTTCTCAGCCAGGATTAGTCAGCGGCAACGCTAGGGCCGGTGTTTGCCAGGGTTAAACATGAAGGTTGACGCGGGCAAGAAGATGCAGAGGGCAAGATGAAGTGTCGATCCTGGGGAAAAGGGTGCCGAGACGCGGAAGCTGCCAAGAGCCGGTTGATCCTAACTCCACTCCGCTCCATTTGCTACTTCGAGGAGAGCAGATAGCCTCCATCAATCATCTTCCTCCATTTCATAAGCCACGCACGTCTTTTTGATACTGACGGATGTCGACCTTCCTTCCTCCTTCCCACCGACTCTGATTCACTTCAGTTGAGTTCTATGACAAGAGATTAGCCAAGATCCTATACAACGACGATGACGCGTTTGCAGGCCTCGGGACGGTTCAGAATGCCTTAGTGACAATATCAAGCAGAGAGCATTGCGTGGATATCGGTCTACTTCCGGATCACGGACATCCCGAGCCCGACAGATTGAGGATACATAAAGCATGGCTTTTGCTCGTCTTCAAATCTTTCCAAAACACAACCCAACTCATACTCACTCGTTCTCTTCGAACCGTCTCTTCTCAATTATCTCAAAATGCAGCTTCTTCAGCTCAAGCAGGCGATTGCGCTGTCGCTGGCCGGTTTTGCTATGGCGCACCCGGGAGCCCATGAATCCAGCTCTTTCACCGATGTCTCCAAGCGTGCCTTCCTGCACAACGCCCACCGGAGTCTGAGCCAGTGTGCCGGACAGCTCAAGAGAAATGGCGTCCTTGAACGAGCTGCTTCTCGCCGCGCCGCCGTGTTTGAGCAGTACAAGAAGCGCTCCTTGGGTCTCCGCGATACGGAGCAGGTGGTCAACACCTCGCACCACTCCTCCCTCGATGTGACGCTCAACACTCCCGAGTCGGAGCTTTTCTCAAAGGACCCCGTGTGTATCCTAGCTCCCGAGGGTGAGGTTGGCCCCTTCTGGGTGAAGGGCGAGCTGATCCGACACGATCTCTCCGACGGAGAACCGGGTGTGCCTCTCTACATTGACGGCCAGTTCATCGACATCAACACCTGCGAACCCATCCAGGACCTCTACTGGGACGTCTGGAACTGCAACTCCACTGGGATCTACTCCGGAGTTCAAAGCAGCATGAACGGCAACGTCAATGACACTTCCAACCTCGATAAGACATTCCTCCGTGGCATTCAAAAGACTGATGCTGATGGCGTCGCGGGATTCAAGACCGTCTTCCCTGGACATTACTCTGGTCGCGCAACTCACGTCCATGTCATCGCCCACCTGGGTGCGGAGGTCCTCGCCAACAACACGCTGAGGGGAGGCCATATTCCTCACATCGGCCAGCTGTTCTTCGACCAGGATTTGATCTCACAGGTTGAAGCCACCTATCCCTACAACACCAACACCGTTGCCATTACCGAGAATGCCGACGATCATGTGGTCATCGTTGAGACAGAGGATAGCAACTCCGACCCCTTCTTTCAGTATGCTTTGCTGGGAGACTCGATCGAGGATGGTGTTTTTGGGTGGATTACCCTTGGAATCAATGTTACTGCCAGCCATGACAGCAGTGCTACATATGCTGCTAGTCTTACCTCTTCTGGCGGGGTTGTCAACGAAGATGCTTCGAGTGGCGTTGACATGTAAGGCCCGTGGGGGTCTTGAGCAGTTGAGCCGGAGCTTTTCCTGTGGCTTTTCAGTCACTCACCTTGGCGATAACATCGACTTGTTGAAGTCGGAACCCTGTCATGTAGTTAGTAACCTTCTGTATCATCTTTTACTTTACCTTGGAAATCGAATTGAATAGTCCAATTCATTAACAGGACTAATTGTAGGACATTAAATGTGCCATTGATTATGACTGTTCCAACAATTATTGTGCCACCCCCCTCGCTACAACATAGTATGCATTTTATAGAAAGGTATCTAGCGACTGCCAGGCTGTCAGTCGGATGAAACAAGCTCTAAATCATCTGCGATTCTCGACCACACTCTCAAGTAGATTTGATAAGATGACTCACCTGTGGCTAACCCAGTCAGGTATCTAAGAAAATATTACGGGACTTATAGCCTTTGGGCAGACATGAAGTTTCCTGGTTTCAATTCGCGTACCTGCCGGGTTCAAGTCCAAAGCATTCGTTGTTGGCTTTATGGTGCTGACAATCCGGAACAACCTGATTACGGATCAACGGCTGATGGAGGGTAAGCCCTACTGCCCGAAACCAAAGAGGGTACGGTCGCATTTGCAAATTGTCTGGTGGAAGACGAGAATGACTGTGCACAATGCAAATGAACTCATATCTGCATAGGAGGTTGACAGGGAAAATGGAGTAGCTGATCTGCTCTGTATTTTCGTGTATTGGAGCAGGTCGGGGTATAAAGCAAGGTATTATCAAAGTCACCCACATAAGCATAATATCATACCAATACGCCTTGATTATAAGATCCTAAGCACATATACCGGTAGCGGGCAGTACTCCCACGGCGCCACTACGCGTATAATCATCCCCGAGCCGTGTCATGCTGGGGCATTCTTGGCTATTATGTGATACACTGCTACCAAGGGGCCTATGACTCGATAATGAGAGATAAAGGATTCATAATGCACTCGTTCTAGAGCTATTCAGATTCATTCGACTAGAGGAGTGGCAGGACTTATCATCGACATTCCTGGTCTCTTGTCCACGATCAATATCTGGATACATGATGGACAAATAACTGCCTAATCCGCAATCTACTCATGGCCACATGCTTCACCCTCATCTGTTGCACCATCTACACCGGGTTATCACAGACGTCACTCTTTCCAGCGCCACTGTTGATACAGATGATACGGCATTCCTCAACAACACTAAGTGATTTGTCGGCATTGCAATGGAACAGGTAACTACCCCAGACACCTGGGTAGCGAGCGGCTTCAGGGGAACCCCATCGGACTATCGCATCATGCATCGCATCCTGGTTGCCGCCTATTTATGTTAGTACACCTCATCCACAACTTCAATGTAGTAAGCTGAATAGTGGCCCACAACTCACCAACATCGTCAAGCACGACTTGACAGTAATTCATGCCTGGCGTACAGTTCCCAGTTACAGCCGCACTGACAGAGGCTGATAGGCTGAACATCAAAGTCCCAATTGTAGCAGTGAATTTCATCTTGAAATCGTAAATCGAAGTAGAGGGCACAGGGGATATAGCGTCTGCGTGCTGATGTAGCCTGGAGTGAGGATACAATTGGATCTCACTCAATTAAAAGAGAATGGTCTGAATATATATCCAAGGATTATAGTTGAGTTATTGCTTTTGTTAAGACTGGCAAAGCTTGCTCTTCGGTGTTGGAGTACATGTATCACATGCCTATCTTTCAGTAGTCTTCGGTCAATCTCGCCTCCGTACGGCCGATTAAAAAGTCCGGATACTCTTATATCCAAACCCGAGGTGGTACAGATTTCTAACTAGTAGTTTACGGTCTACAGACTATATCCTCTAGTAGGTATCGGCCCGGGAAATCCCCGCTATGATTGGCCAAAAGAGCCACAGTCGGGCTGAAATGAGGTAATGTCTTGTTCATCTGAGCTGGCCATAGCAGGATTGATTGGCAACAGCTGAAAAGTAAGTCCTTGATTATGCTGTGGCCTTTATGCAGCTGCCGATCTAGTCAACACAGCCTCAGCCGCACGCCCTACCAGCCTTGCAGGAAGTCACCCACCTGAGCAGCTCAGACCAATTTTCAGACCTGTAAGATATTCCAACATATGCACCACAGTTCGCCTCCTTATAGCGGCTGAATAATTTTTAACTGAATGAATACATAATTATACTAATAAACTTGCTGTCCTTTCGGAAACTAGTCAATTGTCTTTTAATCAGTCCTTTTCCCATCTAGTAAAGGCCACCTATCCTGCTGTGAATAGAAATACTTTATATTCATGGCCTACAACATAAAGCGTTGATATGCTGTTGATGCAAGTCAAGACCTGATCCTGACCATATAAGACACCTCTGATGCCTTCTACCCCCTTCTTCCGTGCTCGGGGCCTATGGTAATAACCAGGAAAATAGCTTCGGGAAGAAAGTACTCTGAGAACTGGAAAGCCTGGTTACGCGCATGGTGGGAGTTGAGAATGACAAATGACATGCACCAAAAGACAGAAGTGAAGCCCTTTGAAGATATCCTGGGGCGGGTCCATCACACCGTCTGAACCCCAGGAGATCTTCCCTTTTTTCCTGGATATTGCATGGACACCTTACCGTGTTCAGGCCATCGCAGAGACTCAATATTGAATAAATAGAATACTACACGGCCTATAATCAAAGTTAGCCAACTGCGGCTGCTGATTGAAGCTATAGATTAGGTCATGTATCCTCTAATCAATCACTATCTTGGGCTTTGATATATCCTAAGCAATCATCAAGTCCACACCTTGGTGAATTTCACTCCGGATTCTCTGCGGCAGTTTCCTTCTCATATATCCACCATCCCGAAGCCGGTTGGATCGTGTCTTGCTGGGCCTCTGCATCTCCAATAGCAGCTGTCGTCTGTTTGCCACAACTGGCTTGAATGCCGATTACTCCGGCGACTAGCTCTGTCTCATACTCGGTGCCATTGTCATCTACCTTCATAGGCACTGAGGCGAACGCGCCCGGGATATCATCAAAGTCGACACGATGAAACTGGACACCATCCAGTTCACATCCCGGGGTTCCCTTATCCATGGGCTGGCCTTTTTCATCCCAGTAGCAGAACGCGGTGATCCACCCCGACAAGTAGGACGGGCCGCTTCCGCCGGAGATTCGATCTGCGCACAAGCCCCAGAATCCACGAACCGACTCTAAAGTGGGCTCGTCAAAGGAGACGATGAAATTTTGCAGGACAGGTCGAAGAAGGCGAGCAAACTGAGCGGGCTCCGCACCCAAGTCGGGGAGCTTGTCCAGTTTGCTTAGCAGCTGTACCCAGTCCTCCCGCTCTCCCAGCAATGTCACACTGGGGATCCCACATAAGAGAAATGCTTTAAAGGAGAAGTATTGTTGCATGGCACCCATCATCAAGACCGCTGCTATAATCTGGTCGCTGACGGTGGTGGTGCTGAATGCCGGCATGAGCCACGTCCGTAGGTCGGGATCCACGACCTTTTCTTGAATCGCCTCAGTCATTTGGACTGCCAGTGCACCAAAGTCGACCGAATATACCGTCCCGACTGCAGTGACAGAAACTTCCTCCTTTCCTTCATGGGCCACGAAATGCGACCGCAAATCTTCGGCATGCGCGTTGATGTAGAAGCTCAGTTGGGACAGGATGGCGAACCACACGTCCTCCGGTCGCAGGATCAGATGATGATGGTTGCTATATGCCCGGTACACAGCATTGACCAGGCCATTTGAGGAGGAGCTGATGTGGGTTTCTGCGAGTTGTTCCGGGGTGAAAGAGCTCTGGAACAGCTGTTTGCAGCGACGGGCATTTTCTGGACAAGACTCCTCTAAGAGGGATTCCGCCGTGAGTACCTTGGCTCCAACCCACGCCTCTGGTCTGGAGCTGGAAGTAGTTAAAGTAACCGGCATCTTGTTTCTGGGATGACTCGTTTACTTCTTGTGGGGGAATAATGGATATGGACACAATAAAGAAAAGAAAAAAAGGGATGATGGATCGGATGGGTGTTTGAATCTGCCTGAATTAGTGGGGCGCGTGCATCATTCAGATCTTGTTGTTTCACCATTCTATCCCAAAAACAGTATCGATCGGCGTCATCATCATTCGTCCTCGTACTTTCCGACATTGGGGCAGACCATCTCGAGGACCTATTGATTTGTAGTAACTCGACGCCTTCACCTGGCAACAATCTGGGCTTAGTACCTGAATCAATATTACTTACTACTAGTTTCACTAAATAGGTATTTATGTCCCTACTAGCCTCAGGTCAAGGGTTCCGAGTTGTTGTGTTCAATGAAGTTATTAGTGCTCTCGGCTTGGCACGAATATATATATATATCATCAGAGTATCCGGTGCATGACAGATGGCATAAGGTCTGCAGTATGTCATATTTCGCACTAATTATTAGAAGACAATACAATTGAAGCAACAAGAGGCATTAGTCATGGGACTAAGCTCATGGAATGAATATAGGGTTCCGTTAAACTTGGACATTGTAAACAGGCTGCATCGGACACGTTCCAACCAACTTGTCGGTCGGGGCGCAAGGGCGGAACTTGGGCTCCTTCATGGCGGCCTCAGCACCCCCAGCGCGTTGCTCGACCTCGCTAAACGCAAACGGCTTTTCGGGGAGCAGATCATAGACGCCCTGTGCATACTCCGGTGCAATGCGGTACAATTGTGCCAAATACTTGATATGGATCAGCGGATACTCCACGAGTCGGAGGAGCCGGGCAGTATTATCGTGCAGTTGCTTGCGAGCACGTTCATCCATCACCTGTTTATACAAAGCCCGTGGCTGATCGTATTCGGAAGGCTTGCCTTCGTGGTAGAAATGGGATTTGCGTCCGACGTTGTTGTCCGCTAGCTGGTAAGGCGCCTCGGCAATATCTGGTCGGAACTTGTTCACAAAGCTGTTCGGGACATATTGCGGGTTCATGCCGTGATTGGCATCCACGCGCATTTGACCATCAAAATTCAGGGATGAATAGGACGAGGCCATAAAAGGACAGTTGACGGGAACTTGGTGGAGGTTGATGCCGATTCGGTGATATTGTGCATCGCGGTAGAAGAACATACGGAATTGCAACAAGGGGTCAGGGCTGTCTTCAATGCCGGGGACCATGCTGCCTGGGGAGAACGCCGCCTGTTCAACATCGCGATGGAAATTCTCGGGGTTCTTGTTGAGGCGGAGTTTACCGAACTCTTGAAGCTATATCAAATGGATGAGTGACACAGGGCGTCCCAGAAAAAAAGACGGAGAAGTTAGGACTCACCGGAAACTGCTTCTTCGGCCACACCTTGGTCACATCGAACGGATCAAAGCCCAGTTTTACAGGGTCTGCATCTTCGGGCTGCATGATCTGCACGTGTGCAGTGTAGGTAATCTCTTCCCCCTTTTCGATTGCCTGCCACAAATCGCGTTTCGACCAGTCCGGATCGGCCCCTCCGTGGTACTGGGCTTCATCGGCGGTGAATTGTCTCTGACCATTGTCTGCCAAGAAATGATACTTGATATACACAAATTTGCCTTCGTCATTCACCCTACAATTGTTTAGTAGGTGCAGGTCATAAGTTCATGTCAATTGGCCTACCATTTGAAGGTGTGGCAGCCGTACCCGTGGTTGTTTCTCCATCCCTTCGGCGTTCCATGGTTACTGAAAAACATCATGCCGGCATGATTTCTATCCATTGTCAGCTACATGACACGCAGCTTTCCTATCCACTGCACGAAACATACCCCTCAGGCGTATTAGCCAAGAGATCGAAGAGGGAGTTGTGGTCGAGGAGGAAATTCTGAGGGTTACGGGATTGCGACCGAATCACGTCGGGGCCCTGAATAGGGTCTCGGCAGAAGAAGACCGGCTGACCAGACAAAGTCAGAGACCTGTCAAACAGGCAGTACGAATGAGATCCACCACATCACATACGAAATTCAGGCCCACGATATCATAGTTTCCTTCTCCCGTGTAGAACTTGATGGCAAAACCACGCGGGTTTCGGGCTAGATCGGGGAATTCCCGACCGAGAGTCACGGTAGAGAAGCGGACGAAGACCGGCGTCTTCAGTCCGGAGGACTTGAGGAAGTCGGCCTGTCCAGGTTAGCTGTATTTTCTCAAGTTACATTCTTCTCGGCGGCAGCAAAGGGATATATGCACCTTTGTAAGGTTGGATACATCTCTGGTAGTTTCGAAGTATCCGAAAGCTCCACTACCACCTGTGCATCGTCAGCCAATTGATCTAATTACCCGACCGATGATGGCAAAGAAACCACCGAGGAGGAGCAGGACATACAGGGATGAACCATCCGCTCCAGGTTCTTGGAGCGGTTGAAATGCTGCTGTTTCTGCAGCAAGAAAGTGTCCGACACCAAGGGCAGTCCACCCGCGGTCTTGCTGTGAGCGGGATCGGGAAAGGGGATGCCCTCGTTGTTGGTGAAGTAGGGCCCGTCATCCTGCCGCTTGCCGGCCTGCTGGACCCCCGTCAACTTGGCCGCCGTCCGGGCGGGCCCGTCATTGGCCCCCTGAAAAAGCGAATTCAATTGCTTGATGCGCGGGTCGGCTCCCGCCGCTCCCACCGCTTCCCCCAACGCCTGTAAGGGATGCGCTGCCATCATTGCTTGCCGTCTTGCCAATCAATCACTGGAAGCTGGTTATTATGGTCGTCTCTTTGATCTGGTCTCTCCTACTGGCATGCGGATATGTTCTTATACTTCCTGCCTTGGCGTCCGGGCGGTTCCGGCCTCAGCCATGACGTCCAACCGTGAACAGTTGTTACCTCACGCAAAATAAAGTTACCGTTCCCTCACCTTTCACCCCGATTAGACTTTTGTGAAGGCTGTCGTCGTGATGAGCAAATCCACTGAGTGGCCATGGCTAGGCTAAGCCCTCAGCGGGACTCTCAAGCAGATGCCAGAGACCTCAACGGTCAAGAAGCCGGTTATTGAGGGCTTTCCCGCATGGCAACGATCCTATGCAAATTTCTATTGGTTTCACCGGCAGAGCCACCATCCGCCAAAGTCGCGACGCCTGAACTATGTCATTGTTCTATCATGCCAATGTGAGGCTCCCTAACTTTGAGGCGCAGACAAAACATGATTAATTGCTTAACCATTGTTGGATGGCCGGACTGCACACTTGATGACCACCCATGTCATACTTTCGAGCTGGTCTGGACCTCGAAATTCAGACATTATAAACAGGTTCTGCGCTGTACCCCACGAACTCAAGGACAGTGTATTACAGTGCGCAAATCGTAATAGTACTTCCATTTCTGAGCAAATTACTACAAACCCGCCCACGAACCAATCAGGCAAGCGATCATGTCGCTCTCTTCTTTATCGAAAACATCATTCAGGGGACCACAATCCTCCAATCTCTTCTCCAAAACGGTTCAGACCGTGAGGCGTGGTTTCCGGATCACCGCCCCTGCCGCGATTCGCGTGTCTGAACTTATCAAGAACGACCACCGCGAACTGAAGGATGCTTACCATCAAATTCTAGGTGCAAAAACGAATGATGAAAGGGTCAGATGGCAAAACCAATTTACCTGGGAGCTGGCCCGCCACTCGATTGGCGAGGAGCTAGTCGTGTATCCCCAGATGGAGCTAAAGCTGGACAACGGCAAGGCCTTGGCGGAGCACGATAGAGAGGAGCACCAAATAGTATGATTACGTATAGCCTCGTTTCTTTGAGGGACGAATCAAGCTAACTGGCGTGACACTGCAGATCAAGGAGCTTCTCTATACATTTCAAGGCCTTCAGCCTGATGATACCGAGTTCATCCCTACTCTTCAAAGCCTGTGGGCGAACTTAGAGCAGCACATCATTGAGGAAGAAAGCCAAGATCTGCCGGCTCTTGAACATGCCATTGGTGAATCTGCCTCCGAAAGTATGGCGCGTTCTTTCGGTCGCACTAAGAATTTCATTCCTACGCGGAGCCATCCAGCGGCCCCTGACCGGCCACCGTATGAAACTGTTGTTGGTCTGATGTCTGCGCCTATTGATCGATTGGGTGACATGCTAAGAAAGTTTCCCGACCAGAAGGCATGAATTGAACATTACATTATCTCTTGCTCTTTGTTGTGGAGTTCAAGTTGAGCATGGTTGTACTTGGAATGCTGATTTCCCGTTCTTCCTTTGCCTGTAGTATAGTACCCTGTATCTGAATTAATTTATATTCTCAAGAACACCTACCAGAAAATCGGAATAAATGCCAGTGCCCTCGTCCATTCTTGGGCAATAGATCTTGCAAGAACTTTGTAGCAGATATCATGCACCTGCGCTTTCTCGATTGCAGTTGGTAGGAGAGTTCTCACGAGACGAGAGTAGAGTAATCAGGTTAGCAGACTGCTTGAACAGTGCCATGTTGAGACTTCAGCAAATCGGGGCACGGGATCTATTGCAGACTGAATGAACCAATTGCTATACTAGTGAGTGGAGTTGATAACATGCAACCTGAATGGCTTGCCTGCCTTACGATTGGTGGCAATATGACCTCTCTTCCTTGCCCTGTATCGGAATCATAAGAATCCTGTTGGCATGTACAATACCATTTACCCCAATTCACGAGATCAATACGGGACTATTGATGATTTGGGTGAGGAAGACTACCCGTGATACGGAATGTCTCAAGACATGGGGATCGATCCATTGAGGTAATTGAAGATTCCACAGACCTGTTTGATACTTAATGCTAAGCCATTCGGACACCGATCAGACCCTGACGGGTATGTTGAGGTGGGCCGATCGGCAGACACAAAATCAATAGTTTCCGACGCCCCACTTTGGAAAAAACTTGACCCAGGATTTTAGTCCGTTTGGTAGGGAACAGATGCATTTGGTGGTTTAATTAATAATAGCTAAAAATGTCTCACTTTGAACCAATAGGCTGTACTAAACCTATATCGGGTCCCTTAGTAGCTGCTACCTACGGCCCTATCAAACGCAGGGCGAACCTGGAAATCAGCCAGAGAATTTTCACACCGTCGTTGGCTGCAAGTCCAACTTCATTATCAAGTGGGAGGCGGACAATAAAAATTCACTGAACGTATTGGCAGGGACTTGATCAACTAAAAAAATCGACATCGTTAGGTGGCCCATCATATTCTTGAGTGAGCATGTATAGACCGACGACGAGATATGAATGGTGGTTGTGCAGCGGGTTGCTCGCACAGGCAGTCTTGACCATCGTCTTCGAGATGTACGCCCCCATCCTTTTGTGGGCACGAGCACATCTAACCTACAAGGCAGCTATATACTCATTGAATGGCAACGATGGGTCACTTCCACCATCAATCAAGTGCCGGTGTCCTACCTGATTCCAATTAACCTAGGCATTCTGATATTCGCCTGCCTGTTTGAGTTGTTTCTATCCTTGGATGCAATCCACCACAAGAATAACGTCCTTCTTTTTGCAGTCTGCATTTGTAATGCCTGCAGCTTCGGTTATTCTGTGATGCAATTTCTCGTCATGAGAGATACTACTGCAAGGCTGTTCGAGTCACGTTTTAGCTATCCGAATTTGGTGGATACTACACGCAATGTGTGGCCTCAGGTCCAGCCAGCAGAGATCCTTGTATGTATATTTACAGGGCTGTGTACTCTTTTTCTATGCCCAATTGCATATTTGATACACCGGGACTATTCATGGGCTATCTACAAGTCTGTTCACGGCAGCTTGGATACTCGGATGCGTTATCTGGCCTATGAGGTAAAATCGACTCCGTCGTATTCCTTTTCCTGAAGTATCTTGTAAATACTTGCTAACCATAGTTGGTAAATGCAGGTTTTTCTGGTACTGGTCAAACTAAACCTCTATTTTCTGATTGGCTTCATTATCCAATATGATCTAGTATATGTGCACTTCAAAGAACCAGAGTATACTTTGACGATGCTCCTCATCCCTGTCGCCATCATTGCGATATTTTCTGGTGTCTGGTTTGTCCAGCGAGAACGAATCTTTAGTACAATTGCTATTATTGTGAGCTTCTCTACCTCTTGTCTAGGTCCTCAGGATTGCTGGCATGCCTTCTAATTGCCACATAACAGATGAGCTACCTTGCCTTGGTCGCATATCTTATCAGCCGGATTGTGATTCTATCTTCGGCGAATACAGCCGGCAAGAGCATGATGTTGTTTTTCGCCGCGTTATCCTTGGCACTGACTGCTGCAACGGTTGTCTGTACTGCTATTTGCATCACAAACTTTAATCGGGGGTTGAGAGCCATTAACCAGTCAAAAAGTGCCAACGCGCGGGATTCGTACCTTTTGTACAACAGGACCGCCTCCGCGCAATTGTCCCCTGGTCTTCCGCGTCCCGACTCTCGTCTCACGCTTGACTAAGAGCCACCAGAGATAAGGACTATGTATGAAAGTACCAGAACGTCAAAACATGGACTACATGTTCGCAACTTGCACACAGGGTAATATCGCAAGTAGAAGGTTTTAGGGATATAGTACCCACGTCCTTCACGCGTATTACTAGAAGCTCTTGCCACACACCATTTCTCTACAATTTTCGCCCATATCGCATCCGTTGTGTCTTTGCTGGAGTGTTACATTGCGAGATTGCCTATATATGAAAATGTCCAAGGTGTCCTGCATACACACATGTGCGGTGGCCGAAGTATCACCAGACTTTTACAGCAGACCGTCTGCGCCCGTCTCTCAATATCATTCTCTCGGCTGTGATTGTGTCACAAATAGCTAAGGCATACAACAAGCCCGATAACCAAATTTCATGCTATTATCGGACATTCTGTTGCCAAGCAGTGCCCCAGGAAGACCCGAATTTGCGAAGCATACTCATAAGCGATGTTGAGACATTCACTGCAGCCAGGCAGCTGTCAGCTGATCCTTCGCCTCTTCTTCCTGTGTGGCCTCTGACCACCACCTCTTCCAACCAACCATCTTCTTGAGATCTAGATAGATCAAATCCATTTCTTTGACCCTTCGTCTTGACAAGTGATACTTCAATTCGTCTCCTCAGCCAGTTCCAAACTTCGACTTCTAAGGATGTTCCGACCCATAGTGAATAGATCAAGCCCAACCTGGGCAAAGAATAGAACAAAAGCAAGCCAAAAGGTCAGTGCGCCATTCCATGCATATGGTCCATGCTGATGAAGGTGGATGGCGGTGGCCGAGGACAATGCCAAAGGAGCGATGAAGTTGAGGATAGCTAAGGACCTTGGAAAGGCAGGGTCTGAACTTTTATCCGAGAGAATTGCCCACGCTATGCTCCAACTTTGTATCCAAAACGGCGGCCACTGCATGATGAGAGTGAACCAAAACAAATCACTCAGAAGTAAAGTCAATTCCGGCCCGTAATCCCGAAACGTCGCCAGTCCTAAGAATGTAGAGGACATCATGAAGGTGACACTCGCTACCCCACAAGCCACAAGAGACAAGTCGCCGAGAATTGGGTCTACGTCTCGTATCAATCGAAGCTGCTTTGATACTACTGCTCCATAAGGAAGACATAATCCGGAGCAGATAACAATCATTGCAGCCCCCGCCTGAATTCCCTTTTTGTGTCTGTCGTAGTGATTGTATACCTTGTCGGCACCCCATGATGGAGGGAGTGGTGGTATGAAGCCGCATGCTATCATTGCCAGAAATAGAATTGTCACAAACAGGAAACCGCTTGCAACAGATAATAACTGCCAATTGGTTGGAGTGAAAAATTGATACCTATGACACAACTTGTCCAGTACCTTTTCACATTTAGACAAGGGGCGGCGCATAGCTGCACCAGAAAACGATCGGGGAATAGTCATGTTCAGAGCACCTGATTGTAGAAAATTATCTTATTGAAAACAGCTATATTTTGCGAATGACGATGAGATATATGTACATCTAACAGTTAACAGCAATAATAACTCACTGGATTACATTCCCCACCATGGGACATCATGTAGCTCGTAGCAAGGGGAAATTTGAAGTCATAATCTCGTATGGGCCTGAACGAAGTATGTAAGGAGACAGTCAGATGAATTGTGCACTATTCCATGTCTAAAGTGCTGTGTTAAATCATCCACACCCAGTGCCTCATAATGCATCAACTTCGATCATTCATTTCAGGAAAGGTATACGCTTCGGGTTTCACAGCATGAATGCAAGTAACAGAAAAGGGATGTTGTTGCCCAGATCGACAAATTGTTATGATATGTCTAAGCACGGGGGTTCTGGCTTTGCTAGCATCATGTGCACGCTAACAGAGCAAGGTTACTCTGTTCAGCCCCTCCTCCTTCCCTTTTTAACGTTCCAGTCTACTCCTGGTCTTTACATACATACAGACAAAATGGTCCTAATGTGGTTACCCAAAGCATGGCATTTTATTGGAGGCATTTCAAAAGCCCCCAGGTATCGCGTTCTATAATCCCTTCCACTTATTTCCTTTTAGACCATGCCAAATACGTCGACAGCACGATACTAGAGGTATTGACTTTCGTTCATTGACATTAGATTTTTTTCACGATTCAAAGACTGTATTGTGATGTGAGGAGGTCTGTCAGCAGTGGTACCGCTTTGATACAATCCCAAAGCACTTAGTAGTGGAAGGGGATTGGAGTTAAAATCAAATCCGTGTTTGAATCTCATATAAATATATACAAGGTATAGACATCAAGTAACAAATTTGGGAAGTGGGAAAAGACATAGATTGTAGATGTTTGAATAGTAGCGGGTACGCCTCGTCTGGCATGCAACCTCAAGTACGAGTTAAACTTGTTCATTTACAAAAATTGAGTAGCATTGTTCGTTGATTCAAATATATCATGAGACAGTTGCACTATATTCATTATACTGACAATTGTGTGCTGCAACCCGTAGGGACGAAACCAAAAGCACATTTTGCAGAATGAAAGTGGACGGAGAGAGAAGCGCCACTCAGTAACTATCTTGACCGTACATGGGAACGAAAGGATGCGGGCGTTCCGCGTCATGGCTTTTGTCACTCAAGAGAGGAAGTATTCCTAAAAGCTGGGTGACTACATCAAACTCAACCTGAAATTGGACTTCCAACAGCTGCTGACAAAATCAGTGGGCGTTCTAGGCGGCGTGCCGCATGCTTTGCCAAGTACTCTTCCCTCAGACCCCATCCTAGCATCAAGGCTGCTGCCGGACCCAGAATAAGACTGATGAGTGTGCCTGCTAGGATGAACGAGAGCCAGGGCATGTTCATCATCCCGCTGGAGCTTAAGTCGATATACTCGAATGTGACCCATATCAAGCCACATACAAACCCCGCCATCTCTTCGTGGTCGACATGTATGGTAGATACTGTTAGGCTCATATGCTGTGATATTGGGAATAAGCAACCAAGTAATGACCGTGATACCCAACCTCTCGATAGCAAGGACATGGCCCCGGATAGTAAAGCGCATGTGTAATATGTTATTCTAATATATGGCATGTCGACGTTCGGAGTTTCAATAAGCTCTTTCACTGTTGTTCCTCTGATTAAAGACGATACCTGGACATGAAGGAGTCGGAAAAAAGCAGGTAGTAGAATGAACATAAAAGCCGAGTTGCTTCGCACTGAAGGGTTTCCATAGGTGATCCAGAACCCCGGAATATAATAGCATGATATAAGGCAGGGAATCAAGATTTTCATATAAGAAATTTGCGTACTGCGACGATCTGGCGTATCGAATTTGGACACCGGTGACTGTATGGCATATATTAAAAAGTATAAAGGAGCTACCACATGGGTCCCTCCAAGTATTCCTGAAATCACAGAGAAGGACAGGGAGCTATGAAATAGTTAGTTCTCTCGCCGGATCGAATAAGCCTTTGTCAAACTTACAATGACATCAAAGTGGCAATGTTCCCTGTTCTGCAGCTTTCCACAGCCCAAATTGTTAGCAGCACACCGAGGTCTGCGATTCGTGACATTGCTGCTAGAGTATCAGTGCTTTTATGATTAGTATAAGAGCCATCATCTTCGTATGCTAGCCCGTTCTGCTTATGTAAAATAGGCGAATGATCAACGATGCGGCCAGCAATGTAGTGCTGCAGAAGGGGTTGAACTGCAAAGATCATGGTAATCGCAATAAGAGAACGCAGTATTAGTGAATTAGTTCTGGTAGCAGCTTGGATGCCTTTTCGAGTGTCAAATGGCATAGTAACCTGTAATGATCTCTGAGGAGGTGGGAGAAATGACAATTTCTCGGCGCCAACAGTTGTCTCGCACAGGATATCTGCTATTGCGTCTAGTTGATATTTACCGAGGTAGAGACCTACAACCCTGTCTTTCAGCGTATGGAATGCTTCGAGCCTCGTAAAGCCGTTACCCAACTCGCAGAGTAGCCTCATGCGTTGCTGTCTGGATCCAGCCCAATCTTCCAAGGAGGCTGAAATCCGAGGAGGGGATAAGTCGGAGGATATGCTGGCTTGCGCCATAGCAACGATTGTATTTGCCAGGGACGCGGCACTCTCCATCGCCCCGTTCCCGCCTTGCCCCAGATTAGGAGTAGTCTGTGCCTTTAATCAGCAATGAAAATTGGGGTAGGACCATCACTGTACCTTGTGTACTGAGTCTCCGATACATGCATATCTCTTCCAGACCCACTGGTTCAAGAAACCTTCTTCGATAGGCACATGGGAGCAACGGACTCTGTTCTCGAATATGTCCCGGAACCGCACCCCTTCTGCAACATACTTATTAAAGAAGGGAGCCATATCTTCCTCTATCTTGCTTTGGTCTAAGCGAGGTATGTCCTTTTCGCCATATACCTTTCCCATGTCACGGAATACGAACCAGAATATTTGACCATTCCTTCCCACCGCATTGAAGAATGAAAAGCCATGCGCAAATGTCCTGTTGCAATGTCCGATCTTCATCCCCGGTGTGGGCTTAGAGATTCCAAAAACCGCAGAATACTGAGCGCTGAACACTGTCTTAACTGTAAGCATGGTGGTTTGAATGTACATACGACGCATTACCTCGTCCAAGAGCTTCAGGCATTATATGCGATTTTGGGCTGTCGCTGATAATATCCCTTAACATCTTCCTGCGCGTAATGCTGTGTATCCCATCGGCTCCAACAACTATGTCCGCCTGGTACGTACTCCCATCCAAGCACATAACTATCGCCTGGTCGTCCGATGATGTTATCTCTATGACTCTCTTTCCGAGGAGCACGCGTCCTTTGTCTGGTAGATGGTCAAAAAGGACTTGAAGAACGCGTTGTCTTTCAATAAAAATCACAGGGTAACCCTGCCTGCTACCATGTTAGCAAGCCTACTGCCAGGCATGTTACGACCGTAAACCGATGGGATGTCACATTGTGGAAGTGTTCAACGCGTGGTTGTGACATACCGGGCGGTAATTAGGGCCAAGCCTTCGGTGTGCCCAAGCAGTTGTCCGTCATCTCGCCAGATGCGCTGGACGGAAATAGGACCACCGTGATATCGGATGTCCTCGAACATCCCCAACTGATCCAGAATACGCGCTCCGCTCGACAAAAGGCATAGTCCCGCTCCATCGCATGGTGCAGCTTCCGACCTAGCTTCCAGGACAACGAAGTCAATCTCCTGTCGAGCAAGAGCGTTGGCGAGAAGTAAACCCGCGATGGACCCTCCGACAATGACCACTTTCAAACTTTTAGTAGGCATATTCCGACTGCAACAGAAAGACGTATTAAATGATTAATAGAACCGGTTGGGTTTCTTGAAGCCTTCTGTGATGAATGGTAAATTCTTTTATACCGTACGGATGAGACAGGTGGCCTACATCATAGGAATTATAACAGTGAACCTGATAACCCATCAACTTGTAGATGAACATCCTATTCGCTGAAGAGGATTCGCCCTTGCTACCTCAGTAATCAACTGCGGATAACAATAAATTCCATAACAGTCCACCTGAAACGATGATCTCGTCGAGTGCGAAATTAAATTCGCTGTTGAAAATGTTAAAACCACCTAGCGTAGTGTCATGCCCGATACTCCCCAGGAGCTTTTTCACCCTCTGAGCGCCGTGCAGTTATGATGCAATTGATCAACCTAATAATCTCATTTTCTAGACGAATCAAATACCTCACGTCTTCCAGCTTGGAGTACGGCTTAGGCTGATTCCATTCCGGCACATATGCCTGCAACCTGAAACTCGGCACCTAATGAAGTTTAATGTGATCGCAAGACGGGTCAGTTCGTTACTTTTGGCGTCTTGCATACGGTGACGCCATTTATTCAAGCCTACCTCATTTTGGCATAGACCAGATGCAGGAAGAAAACCTCTAAAGCTAAGTGAAGAAAGCAGAGAACAGCTGTGGACGTAAGGGGGCGGCGATGAACGTGTTCGCATGATTTCGTTATCTCAACGTGGAGCAGCTGTATGCCTTTCACTTCAGCGCTGAGGGCCAGCTTATTAGATCGTCTTTTGTTTTAAATACGGCCCGTATGATCAATACGATGGGGTTATATGATCGAACGGTAGTTAGAGTGACGAGTTGGACGTAGCTGTGGCTCTGAAAATCAACTCAAGCAAGGGTCTGGCAGTAGTAGACCACATCATTACCAGGTCTCTTGTGACTACCAGGTACGATGCAAATTGTTGTTATGAAGAAAACCGCTAAGAGGGGGGGAAATGAACTTGCAATACATTCAGGCACCGCAAGGGCGGGCTGCAAAATGGTGCGCGGCACTGGCATCTTCAGTGAAATGGTTGACCTTATGCAAGTATTTGAATCAAGTAGGTCCAACCACACGCGCAAGGAGCAACTCTCTGTTCTCTATATGCCCACGGCTGGTTAGTGCAGATATCCCGGCTCGCTATATCAATTTCTGGTCTAATTTTCCCGATGATCTTCTTTGCTTCTTTCGATATCATCATGAAGCCAAGGCAACAAATCTAGACACACCCTGCATCGCATCAAAGGAAACCAAGACTTGCCTTGTCGGCCCTTGGATGAGGACTAGCTCTGCAGAAGGTGCGCAACAACAATAACAATAGACATTCGCTGTGAGACGGCCAGGCCTCACATTACTTACGATAATTCCTGTCACCGGGAGTGCTGTACAAAACTTACCGGTTTTCAATTCATCTACAGCTAGCGCGCCAGATTTTTTAGTGGTTGATGTACTTTAAATCCTCCAGGACTGGTGGACATGCTCTCCAGAGCTTGCCAGTATATATCATAGTACTGATAGAAAAAGCCTCCAAAGTCATTATGTGCGTATAGAAGAGAATAATTTGCTAAGATAACAAGAGGTTTAACTGCTTTGCACACTCCTGCCATTGTTTCTTTGTTTTCCAAATACTCCAATGTGGCTATCTACCGACGTATTGAATTACACAAACTCTTGGGTGCAGATTCATACCACCAGATCAGTTGAATCAAGAAATTATTCTAAAACATCAAGATCATAGCCCCTGTCTGATCTATGGGGAGAGAGGAGAGCATATATCGTGGAGTAACAAGACTATATCCTAGCGTTAAAGGCAGTCCAATATCCTGGGAAAGGCCTCACGAACCTCCACTCAATGAAGCCCGCGCAGTAGTGGCGGCATGATTCGATTAAGAATTTCAAAGGCATTTGATCAGACCTTGCCACAATATCAGCTTCAATGCGGTCCAAGTCCGCAAATGAATCCTTGAGAATCTGGATTGAGATGTCGATGGCGGTTTGCGGTGATTTCGCCTGGTTGAGGAGAATAGGTATCAGGCTGTATACTTCTCCTTTATGCTAAACAGGTTTGGCGTCAGTATACATCTTTCTGAGTGAAGAAGTTCCATGACTGACAATCTCCTTCTTGAGGGACAGGATATCATTGGTGCTAAGCATAGATTAGCAGGAAATTGTGAACTCCATTTGATATGTACTCACACAGCGATAATAAGGTTCGTCTCGTGCCAGATATCCTTCACCAACGGACTACGTGTCATTGATCGAGGGATTCGCAGGTGCGTGGAGAGCCTTTCAAATATCATATATCAGTATTATACATATGGCACGGTCGGTGGTGCTGACATACTCTGTTGCAGCGCATATCACCCCCATCAAGTTTGTTCCGAGCCGATACGCCAGGTATTGGTCGGTTGACGGTATATCGGTTCCAAGACGATTTTCCTGTTCAACCTTGGACATGTCGATGACAAACATGATCTCTTCTGCCAATGTGAGCCTATGTTCTATATAGCGTCAGTCTCGTCATACGTGGTAGGAATCCGCTCTGCCTAACTGACATACCTTCGTCATACTCTTCTCGGATGAAATCTGCTATTGGACTAAACCCGCAAATAATGGTATTGTCGGTAATATGATCAGATTGTTCCGAATTCAATTCCAGACTGCTACCGATATACTGACGCGTCTCGTCCCGAAACTGCTGACCCATATTCAGGTTGTACGCCGTCAACTGGGATGCCCCATCCAGTTCGTCGTCCCAGACAATCAGCCATACAACTAGAAATGCCAAGACACGCAGCTTTCTGAATGATGTATGTGGCCACCAAAGACAGGCTAATAGTGGGAAATCAGAAGCTTTCACTTTGCGTGCCTTGGCTGGATCTCCGGGCAAGAGACTGAGAAAGTCATTGGCATCAGCGTAATCTTCTGGTAAAGGTCCCTATTGTGATGTGAGATACATACGTATCTATATAGTCATTAACACATAGTGCTAATAAAGTATGGTTGCTGTTTTTGACCCCGGGTTCATTCCTTATCAGAGACCGAAGATCCGGTATGAAGCACGTATGGCCATGTAACCGTTGAAGAATAACGTCCTGTGTTGGAGGGTTCTTCTTCATCTCAGCGGATGGTAAGATGCAGCGGTCGTTGATCAAAATGTAGTTCAAAATCTGGGTTGTCTTGCGCGCAACAGTTGAATCAATCATGGATTTCCACTTCAAATGTTGGAAAGTTACACATTATTTACTTGTAAATATTTATATGAAATCCCAACTCTGCAAAAGAAGCCACAAACGGCTGTTGATTATTATGACATCCTTGTGACCTTTCATTACTAGCCAAACCTTAAAACCGTGGAATCGACTGCAACGTTGGATGACACTTCAGGAACTCAAGGAGTATGCGTGTTGATCGTTTACTCGCATCTTGTGAGCTGGATTTTGGCAGGATACACGTTCTGACATTCTCTGTTCTTATCCGGTGTTTTGCAGGAAGCCGAATTCCGGGCGTTTCGCTACCTGCATGCTTTGATATGCATGTAGCTTGATATAGTAGTTCCGAGCGCATGCACCAGATGCAGTTTAGTAGTCAAACGCGTGTGGCAGTAAATCTGAGAATTGAATGATCTCACGGATACAAGTTTCGGCTCGTTTTCGGGGCATCGTATTGGGATCATGGTGACGGTGTCAGAGAGTTCACCATCAAATGCATTTCACTACAAAGGTGCTCGACCACTGCCTAGGCATTCTTTTCTAATGTTCCGGCCTGAGCACAAATCCGTCCTACCATCTTGTGGACAGCCGGCTCTATGATCGGGACCAGTTACCATGTGGAAAAGGCATTAACATCCTATCCCGTAGGGCATTACTTCTTTTGGGCCACCCGAACAGGGAGCGGGGAATATACGTTTCAAGTAGTCCATGCCTTTGGTATAGTAAGACGGGTACCCCTAACATCAGGTTGACGCGTTCATGACGGATACTTCTGTCCCCTATTATGTACAACCATTCAAATCATTCTCAAAACGATTACAACTTAGAAGATAAGGGTGCCTTCGCATAGCATCGTGTCTTCCAGCTGTGTTGTTCGAGTGGCTACAGTCGCAATCAAGTTTTCCTATCTCAATAACATGAGATTGGAAGCATGATGCCAGAGGATGCTTTCATAGTGCATCCTCTGCAAGATGGTGAGGCTTTCGTAGAAACTGAGGAGCATATACCAAACAGGTCAGATGCCATGCCATATTCCCCAACTCAAACGAATGCGCGAGGGATCCCTTCACTGAGCAGGATGTTACAAAGATTGGGTGCCATGAAATCGACTGTGGATATGGATGCATCAGTAATCACAGAGTAGTATGGCACGAGGTCACTAAGTTCAGTATCTAGTCCCGTAGAAGAACTCTCTGTGAGCACAGGCTTACACGGCATGTTTGGGGGCCCTTCAGTATCTTCCCGGTTCCACCCCGACGATTCCGAAAGGCCCTGCGCACGGCCATACGTAAGGTTCAACTTGCCCCCGAGAGCTCGGCGTCTCTGCCGGCGTATCTGCCATTGTTGGCGCAAAGTGCCCAGGAAAACGCTGGTGCGTCGGGCATTCTCGAAGCAGCTAGCCATGCGGTCAAGGGCCCGAAAGCAAGTATTGAGATGGTTCACCAGGAGTTGATCTCGAGACGTGGTTCTAGCGGGAACAGTGTTGAAGATCAATATTAGTGCAGCTGAAAATACAAATGAAACCATCTGGATACTGGTCTTGTCAAATCCGTAGGTCTGCTCATAGAGGCCGAGCAGTTGAACGATGGCCACTGCAGATTCGATGCACATTTTTCGAGCATGGCCTGAGCCCGGACCTTGAGGAGGCTGGGGCTGTATATGACGTCGCGAGATGTAGGGCTTGTGGCAATGGATCATGAACTGGTAGTATTGCATACTGAATTGCTGTCAGATTTGAGACCGAAAATGAACAAAAGATCCTGGCAGGACTTACTGGAGGGTGAGAACATGAGGCAATGGCGATCGGAAACCAGTATGAGTCCCTTCATTGACCTTCAGCTCTTTTGGGAGGTTAACCTGCCACATTCGCAACTTCTTAACGGTTGTCGAAGCCAGCTCCTGCAGGGCGTGAGTAGAGATCTCTGAACAGCCGTATCTTTGGAAGTAAGCGTTAGCGCCAAGAACATTTCTTTACTGGACGCGGTGTCTTACAAGACGTCGGTGAGCGGGAGCATGATTTCATAGAGTGAGACCCATTCCTGGCACAGTGGGTTAAAGGGGGTTGGAGGAGAACTACTCCCGAGTTGATCGGGATATGGCTTCCAGGTCGAGGTAGGAAACGGGCTCGGAGACATGGGCTCCCGCACCGTGACGGCATCCATCCGGCATTGGGCGGAGCGGCCTAGATAAAACCCCCAGAACCTGGATAGTAAGCAGGTTATCCCAGGAGAAGAGGGCGGGGACACTTACTGCTCATTCAAATAGACCCCCCAGAATACCATGCGGCGCACCTCGGCGTCTTGACGAGGAATGATTCCCTTTTCCACATACGGGCCCATCTCCAGATGAAGCCCCAAATCCAGTGTGAGACGCATGGCCATCCCTTTTTCGTTAGTCTCAGTGCATCCCATTCACTGGGAAGGAGGAAGGCTTACCACTGTATAGCCATCCTCGAGTATCCCGGGTACAGGATGCCTCATGGTTACTGAGAATAACCAGGGCCTGTATGGTTGCAATTGACGGATTATCCAGTTCAAGTTCTACTAGCAGCTTGGCCCGGTCGCCAAAGTATTCCGCCAGTGAACGGGGAAAGGTGACAAAGTCGGGATGATATTTGGGCTCATAGGCGGCTCCCAGGGCACACATGGCGTCCGACAGGGCTCGGGAATAATATGGCGTGACAAGCCCTTCCTCACGGCTTTGTGTTCGAGACCGCCAGAAGCTATCGGCATCAATTACATGCAGGCTGGGATCCTGCCAAGCAAAGAAGAGCTCAATGAGGTGCTTTTCGAATGCTTCGTCGACGTTTTGATTAAGCTTGGCATTGTCTAGCAACTCGGGCGCATCCCGAGGAATGGCGATAGGCGGAGTGACATCAACGAGTGCATCCAGGAGCGTTAAGTTGGATGTGGAACCAAAGTATCGAAGTTGACCATCGTGGGTAACTTGCAATCTCCCTAGTCGACAGGAGAGCTGGTCTGTGACTTCGTCGTCACTGTCCCCATCTTCTTCCACTTCGTCCTCCTTCGGTCCTCCCTGCATAGTGGAGCCCTTCCACATCGTCCGTTCATTGTCGCACAAGGGATCAAGAGCATCCAGAGGAACAGTCGGTTTGTGGGATGGCCCTACGCTATGGGTCTCGTCCATCTGAGTGGGAGGAGCGCCGCTGTTGATGGACGCGGGCGTAGTGGGCCCGATGTTAACATTGACACTATTGTTTTGCCCTCTCCGGGGGCTGGTGTGGTTTGGAAACGCGAGAAGGTCTTCGCATCCCAGCTCCAAAGCATCCAGAACATTTTTCAAGATACGATGGTCCTCCTCGTCGATGGGCGGAACTTGTAGGCCACGCTCTTTGATATAGTGGACGAGGCTGTCCACCCGGCGTGCCAGCACGGCCACGGCCGGTCGCACGGGGACTTTCCGTTTGTCATCGCTTTGTCGGTAGCGACAGGTTTTGCCTCGAATGGCGCAGTTTCTACAGGTTGGGGAACCTCCGCCACACTACCGCAAATGAGTATGGGTCAATTATGGTGGTTGGGCGACGGGGATCGAGTTTATTACCTTGACTTTCCCTTCACGACAGGGGATGCAGGCCGTGGTAACATGCTTCCGAAGGGACCGTTGACTTCTGGATGTGGCAGGCATAGTCGGAACGTAAGAAAGAATACTCGCAATGGCTACTCACAGTTAAAGCGAGAATGACTCTAATGAAGGGATGGGAAAACACGAAAACCCTTCTGCCCGGAAATCATATCCCGAGCGGAGAGCAGGAGAGAGAGAACGGCCGACGGTCGGAAATCCACCCTGTGCCCCTAGCCATGAAGATATATGTCTAAGAATGCTCGGATTATGCTGCCAAATACAGTGATCCTTCCTTTATGGGTTTTTAGAGACTGGGGAGTCGTTTGGTGAACAAGTATTCAAGGCAGGAAAGCGTAATGACATGGAGGGCCAAACAATCCCGGAGGTTCGATCATCTTTTCTTAGCCACGCCATGTCAAGATAGAGCATTCAGAGTCGTCTTCTTGACAGCTAGAACGGACTAGTTATATTCCAAACCTCCGCTTCTGTTCTTTCATTTCCTTTTTATCTTGTTGTTGGATTTGAGCCAAACTAGCTATCACATCGAAGCCGCAATGGATCTGCAACGATGAAGGCTTCGGACACGGCGTTCCGTGCGCCCGCTCGAGTCGTCCTATAAAGGCCAGGCCGATACGATACCTGAAGTTGTGCTCACCATTGCCAGAATATAGCGAGCTATTTTCGGAAAAGAAAAAGCTATATATCCAATGCATACCATCACAACCATCGTGGAGATTGCAGCCGCTCCCGAGGTAGTGCGGGACAAGGTGCGTCCCATTGCTGCAATCCCAAAGTGTACCTAGCAAACTGACACTCGATCCCCGGAATTTTTACAGGCGAGCATCGCTTCAGCTTTGAATGCGCTCCGACAGACCATCCTGGCCAAGCGAGCCGAACACGTCTCGTTCACGAAGAGCGATTCACCGGACTGCTCAGCTTTCTCATGGGTCAGGGCATGCTGGCCAACGCTGCGGGGTGGAGAGATAATACCCGCCAAGGGTTTGAATCATTCAACCGGGATTTTAAAGAATGGGTGGAGACCTCCACGAGATAACTCATGGTAACAGTGCCGGGACATGAATAGGGACAGCAGGAGCGTTGTGTAGTGGCATACTCAATTTAATAATATTAATATGCTTATCACACATCATCAGGGATCACTAATTATGCTGTCAAATAGTCATCGCTAATCAGAAGGATTTCACTCCTTCACTCCTTCGTCAAGTAAGCAAGCCCTATCGATGAGGTGAGATTCGCTCCATGTCGGGCAGATCGGAGTATCGGACCCCGTATCTCCTCCTTCCCGCGCCCCAGGGCTGCCCACAAATTCCTGGGCTGCTGTTTTGCTTGTTAAGCACTGCATGGAAGAGAAGGTTGCTGATTCATCTACCTCCGGGCGACCATACTATTGACGCCGAACCCATGGCGGAGATAATGCCTCTAATCCCCGGTCACTAGTATGTCGGGGAATCCTTCGACAATATATAATCGCCCACTTGCTGCCACAATAGCAGCAGAAGCAGATTCAACTCAACAGCCTCTTTGTGAACAGAAATTCATCTGTATTCCTCATCATGACCGACCAATACGCCAAGGACCAACCCGCTGGGTTCAGCAACCGCATTCAACGCATTGCTATCGTCGGAGTAAGTGCATTATGCCAAACTGTACTATCCACATCGCTAACCGTAGGTCCAATTGCCAGGCCGGGGGAACCGTCGGAAAGCCCATCACCGAGGAACTGCTTCGGACTGGACAGCATAGCGTGACAGCCCTGACCCGCATCGGTAGTACGAGCCAGGTGCCCGCCGGCGTCCAGTCCATTACTGTGGACTACGACGATGAGGCCAGCTTGGTGCGCGCTCTTCAGGGCCAGGACTGCTTGATCATCAGTCTCTCAGTGCGGACCCCTCGCGATACCCAGTCAAAGCTGCTGCAAGCTGCCTCTCAAGCTGGGATCCGGCATGTGATGCCTAATGTCTGGGGTTGTGATGTCACGCACCCGCCGTTAGCCGACAGCGGTCTCAACTGGGGAGGGTTTCGCGACCTCGTGGCCGGCATCGAGGCCGAGGGCATGGCGTGGACCGCACTGATCTGTGGGTTCTGGTATGAGCACAGCCTGGTACTGGGGCCGAGTGCATTCGGCTTCGATCTTTCCGCCAAGAAGCTCATCCTGAACGACGACGGCAACACCAAGGTCAATGTCAGCACCCTGACCCAGTGTGGCCGGGCCGTAGCTACCCTTCTGAGCCTTCCTGTGCTCCCAGAAGACGAACAAGATGACCAGCTGACAATGAGTCGGTGGCGGAACAAGCCGATGTACATCTCCGATTTCCTGATCACTCAGCGAGACATGCTGGCAAGTTGGCTCCGAGTGACAGGCGATACGGCAGACAGTTGGACGATCGAACAGGAACCCTCCCAAAGTCGATATGAGCGCGGATTGGAGTCGGTGAAGCAGGGCGACCATGCGGGATTAGTGCTGGCCATGTACTCGCGGGTCTTCTTCCCTAACGGCGATGGCAATTACGAGCAGCGTCAGGGGCTAGACAATGACCTGCTGCGACTTCCCACGGAAGATTTGGATGAGCACACGCGCGAGGCCAAGGTCATGTTTGACCGGGGATATAATTATATGACAAACCGTAATTGACGGGGGTGGATGGTCAAGGATGCCTTTTGCTGTAGGAAGAGCTTAGCGAGGGTGAGGATCAATACTACCTCGCATGTAGCATGTCAGTCGTGGTTAACTAGTAGCAACATAATGTAACCCACCATTAACAGTATATTGCATAACTTCCATCTGTAACCGAAGTGAACCAGTCCTAAAGAGTAGGGTCAGTCCATCCATCGCCGACGGATCCCCGACCGGAGTGATCGACAGACGGGAATAGCCTCGGTTCACCTCTCCCGTAATGGCCGGTCCTTCCGAAGCAGTGACAGCCGTCGCCGATCCCACGTGCAGCACTAATGCCTTCATCCACGCTTCTCACTCGCTCTGCCTCTTTGTCATCTGTCGAGCTTGCAGAAATGAAATTAATTGATGCGGAACTGGGCGGGGCCCCTCTTGCCTTCGTCCAATTCCAAGCAGAGGCGCGAACCGGCGCACGTTGCCTGCCACAATAACCCTATACTGCAGCGTCGTCCGAAAGGCTCTCCTGGATGAGATGCAAGCCTTCATTCACTGCTCCGCATCATTCCTATCCCCACCCACGTGTTACTCCTAGGACGCATTTTTGGTCATGCGTCTGCCCACTGGAACTGCATATATAAGTCCCTCAGCGGCCACTACCCTCGCTGCTTCATCAGGAATGTCTTCTACGGGTGTCAAAGAATTTGGTGTCTGCTCTGAATAAGCGCCAACATGTCCAAGATTCTTGCCTTGACCAAGGTTCTGCCCGTCCTCGCGGTGGGTACCCTAGCCGTCGACTATCCCACCATCCCCGAGGACAAAACCACCCCTTACCAACAGAGATTGGCAATCTATGGATCCAACTGTTAGTCAAACCCCTCTCCATTGTTATCGCACCAGAGTGCCCACGCTGACCTTCACGACCGACTGCTTCAGCTGTCTCCGTCGCATGGAACACGTATGAGCAGCTGAACCAGAGCTGCGTCGAGTATGGCACCTCAAGCAGTAACCTGGACTCCAAGGCCTGCACGACCAAGTCGACCACCTACTCGACGTCGCGGACTTGGTCCAACGTCGCCTACCTGACCGACCTCACCCCAGCCACCACCTACTACTACAAGATCGTGTCCGGCAACTCGACCGTGGGACAGTTCCTCAGCCCGCGCACCCCCGGAGACACCACCCCCTTCAACATGGACGTGATCATTGACCTGGGTGTCTACGGCACCGATGGCTACACGCTCTCCTCGCGGAAGGCAAAGAAGTCCGACATCCCCACTATCGAGCCCGATCTGAACCACACCACTATCGGTCGTCTGGCCGATACCATCGACGACTATGAGCTAGTCATTCACCCGGGGGACTTTGCCTACGCCGACGACTGGTACGAGGACCTGGGGAACTTGCTGGACGGCTCGGATGCCTATCAGTCAATCCTGGAGCGCTTCTACGACCAGCTGGCACCCATCTCCGGTAACCGTCTGTACATGCCAGGTCCCGGCAACCACGAGGCCGACTGTAGCGAGATTCCCTACCTGAACAAACTCTGCCCTGAGGGTCAGAAGAACTTCACCGACTTCCTGCACCGCTTCGATGCCACCGTTCCGAGCGCGTTCGCTTCCCAATCCACCAACACCACCGCGCAGGCCCTCGCCGAGAAGGCCCGCAGTCTGGCCGTGCCGCCCTTCTGGTACTCTTTCGAGTACGGCATGGTCCACGTCACCATGATCGATACTGAGACTGACTTCAAGGATGCGCCCGACGGTACTGACGGGTCGGCAGACCTCGACACAGGCCCGTTCGGCTTCAAGAACGAGCAGCTTGAGTTTCTCGAAGCCGACCTGGCCAGTGTCGACCGCACGGTCACCCCTTGGGTAGTGGTGGCCGGTCATCGCCCCTGGTACACTACGGGTGACGGGAACGCCTGCGATGTCTGTCAGGAGGCGTTTGAGAACATCTTCTACAAGTATGGCGTCGACTTGGGTGTCTTCGGTCACGTCCACAACTCCCAGCGCTTCCAGCCCGTGGTCAATGACACTGCCGATCCCAATGGCCTGAACAACCCCAAGGCGCCCATGTACATTGTTGCTGGTGGTGCCGGCAACATTGAGGGCCTGAGCTCTGTGGGCACGGAGCCTTCGTACACGGCTTTTGCCTACGCCGATGACTACAGCTACAGCACCTTGCGCTTTCTGAACTCAACGGCTTTGCAGGTTGACTTTATCCGCTCTACTACGGGCGAGACTCTGGACTCCAGTGTGCTGTACAAAGATCATTCTACCCAGTTTGTTGTGCAGTAGACGGGTTGCCGGAATGGAACGATCAAGGGAGCGAGGATAACTGTGTAGATATGTGTACATATTATCAGGAATAACATTGATGCCTGAGCTAGGGCAATCGATCGTGTGTATAATGAAAACATCTGACATTGTCACCGGAGGACTGAATACATGTTTTCGAGGAAGTAGTAATTTTCTCTCGTGTCCCTCACCTGACTTGATTGATGCTTCGAAATGGCTGGTAATCATAGTGAGTCACATATCGCTAGGATTGTGTATTTTCCAAGACATCTACAGGAAGCCAACCATTCTCCTCACTCAAACTCGCCTGGAATTAGAGAATTTACCGGCCGTACACGGGCAACGGCTGATTCCCATTGCTTTACCATATTTTTCTTTATATTCGCGTAGAATATACCATGACAAAATCAGTTGCCGGACAGGTGCACTCAGCCTTAGTCTGTTCCGGGACACAAAGCCAGACAATAAAGATTCATATCTCCTTGATATCAGTTTATTATCAGTTGAACACTCAATACACTTCCTAATTCTTCCTGTGATACAACTCATCAGTCGGTGATCGTGACTCGTCTTTGATCTCCCCCCCGTCCCAGATGCATCCCTGTGCGACTGCAGCTTGCGCCATGATCCGAGACACTAAGGCTGAGGTCACCCCATTCTTTTGGAGGTCGTTGTTTCTCCAACGTGTGACGACTTTATATGCTACAGCCCAGGCTCGGTCAGTCAGCATTGTTTGTGGTCCAACGCCAATCTGCCTCAGGACAAAAACGGCAGCATGCAATTGCGGGTATCCCTCAAAGAGCCATGACCACTGCTTGGTGCGAGGGTCGGTCTCGAGCAAATACGCAAACTCCAGTACTTCAATGGCCGTGACAAAGAGCCGTTCCCGTTTAAGTGCTTCCCCATTCGAGAGTACCAATATCTGCTCTGCCGCGGACATACCCTCGGAGAGATGAGCAATCAACCATGATCGGGCAAGAGCCAGGCGGATGACTGTGACTGTTACCCACTGAAACGGAATTGAGACGTCACAGTAGTCTAGGTATCTTCTGCGCAATCTACTATGGATCTGTTTCAGTCCATGAAGCCTTCTTAACGTGTTCAGTGAACTCTCTTCGACGTGGCCGCCGCTGCTACTACGCAGATCTAAGTGAAGCTGCCGATTGAGCACCGTCATTTCACACCGTATCAAACAGAATGTCATATCAGTGAAAATGGATCTTTCGTCGGGAAACGACCTTGACTCTAGCGATATATCCGAGTCATGAATATTCAGGGGTAACCTGGTGTCGTATGTTCCCTCTTTGATTTGCGTACCAACGGCACTAAACTCGGAAGACTGGCAGTCTAATAAGTAAAATGCCCACCATATCCGGCGTCGTACTTCTGTTTGAAACGGGTTTAGTCCAAGGTGTGTACCACCACGATGTAACCCTAGCCCCTGTGCTATGCGATGTACAGCCGCTGTCATAGCCCAGATGAAGGCGGCATCGTCTTCCCCACGTAGACAAGTTAAGTAGAGGATTGTGGCTTGAAGCACGGTCAGGTTGTGCGACTGAAGAAAGTTGGCACGCGCTAATGCTTGTTCCGTAGCGAATCGATAGTGTTGTTGCAGACTCCCACGTTCCTGGTCAAATACATGTTTGCACCGCTCTGGGTCCATGCTGGTGATAGCAGCAAAGCACACGGCAAACCTCACAGCCTCCGAGGCCCTGTCCTCGGGAATAGTCGTTGCAGCTGCACCGTTCAAGGTCTTAGCAAGCGATGGCTTATGAAATATCATGGTCAACGGAGCAACATTCTCTTCGAACAAGTCCCATAAGATAGAGTGCTGGACGCTGCTGGGGTAAAAGTCGGATAGGGAAACTGCCATCGGCGAATACTGGAATACGAAACCATTGCCGGTTACCATTTTACGCTCCCTGCCTATTGATGCCACCTCTTGCGTCCCAGACTCATCCTTCGCCTTCCCAAGGCGATGCTTGCAGTGCTGACTGTCTTGGATCGCCTGGTACGACCCGCCAAGGGGCCCTCTGTCAGTAGTGCAAGTGCCACATTTGCAGACCCTACCAACCTGTGTTTCTAAATCAACAAGCACCTCGTGGTTGATATACTGGGAGGATCCTCTGTCCACAAATAATTTCCCGCGCTCGCCTTTCACAGCGCTGCTGTTCTCTGCTGGGTGGGGGTGACGCCTTGAGTCGTGATTCACGGTCTCCAGCTTTTCGGTCAGAGTCTGCACCTCCTTCTCTAGGGACTTCAGGCGCGAAACTAATTGTCTTCAGAGGCCGTTTTTTGCGTCGTGGGGCTCGATCGGGGCCTGGGAAGACGCACTCCGAGGCCGACTTGATGCAACTCGCGCAAGGCTGGGCTTTGTTACATCGTATCTTCTTCTGGCTGCAACGCCGGCAGCTGCGTGTGGTCAAGGCCGTGTTCATCACGTCGGTATGCTAACAAGCATTGGCATGACCCAGTCAAAGATAGAACTAGAAAGCCCACTTAATCTCAAACGAAGACATGATATTATGTAAGCATACATGCCCTTGCCGCTCGGCATTGAAATGAAGCCCGAAAGTGGCACCGTTAGTTAATCATGCAAAACCATTCATCATCTAAAACGTCGGGGCTGAAATAAATGTCATATTAATAATACCATCATATACTAAATCAACTACATAAACGAGGTAAGGATTAAACATATAAACAAGGGTATGTTGGTCGCTTTCACTTCCACCTCCGCCTTGGATGGGTTACCATTGAAACAACATGGCGCCCGCTTCCACCAATACTGGAATTCCGAAAGACTCTTGGGTTCTGGTCACTGGTGCCAACGGCTATGTGGCCTCTCACACAGCGGATCAACTTCTGCAGCAGGGCTACAGAGTCCGTGGCACTGTACGGGACCCATCCAAGAGCCGATGGATTGAACACTTGTTCCATGAGAAATATGGTGCCGACCGGTTTGAGCTAGTCAGGGTTGAGGACATGACTGCGCCTGGCGCCTTTGACCAAGCGGTCAAAGGTAACTCTTTCCAGAGTTGTGAATTGGGCATAACAGCTCGGCAGTTTCGCTCCACAAGACTAATCGACAACGACAGGGATATCTGGCGTGGCCCACGTCGCAACCATCCTGGGCCACACACCCGACTTAATCAAAGGCGTTGTCAGTACTAATCGAAGCCTCCTTATCAGTGCAGCGAGAGAAGACACAATAAAGCGATTCGTATACACTTCCTCGTCCGAGGCAGCAACCTTCTCATCCTTCTCGGAGTACCAAGCAGGGCCAAGCATGTCTATATCCGCAGATACGTGGAATGAAGAGGCTGTCCGCAGAAGCCAGACCAACGCCGTGAGTCCGAAGAGAGGCTTCGACATGTATGCCGCCAGCAAGACGCTGGGTGAGCAGGAGATATGGAAGTGGGCAGCAGAGAATCGCCCGGGGTTCGTTATAAATACGGGTAAACCAAACGCACTATTTGTATGGGCCTTGACAATTAGCTGACTTTTGTCATTCAGTCCTGCCCTCTGTATGCTTCGGGGCCTCCATCGATGCTAAGTCTCAGGGCCATGCCTCATCATCTGGCTGGCCTGCAGCTATCTTTCGTAATCAGTTTGATCAGGTCTGGCCATTCCTGCAGCACATCATACCTACAGGTAACTCAGCTCTACACTCCAGGTTTTGAGTAATACATCTGACATAGATTCACAGGCGCCTACTGCGTTGATGTGAAGGATGTCGCACTTCTCCATGTGGCGGGTCTAACCCACCCGGAAGTGACGAATGAGCGTCTCTTCGCTTTTGGAAACCCTTTTACATGGCACGAAGTGGTATCCATATTTCAGAAAGCTTTCCCGGATCGTGAATTTCCAGACGAACTTCCACGTGCGGACAAGATGCTTCATTATGACATCGGGCCGGATGCCCGTGCGCAGGATTTGCTGAGGGTAATGGGAAAGCCTGGGTGGTCTACCTTGGAAGACACTCTGATAGCTAATGTACCGGATATGTAATAGAGTGGATTTTACTACGTCTGAGTCCGGTAAATACACGGCCATGGTGAAGCCTCTGGAGTGACCCGAAACTCCTCCCTTCCTTGGGACACTCTTCTTGCTCTGGAGTCTAAACAATGCGGATGCATAAATCACACAATCACGTCTCGGTATTCCTCTTGGAGACTCATCTGGAGTGCGCGCAGCTTTTCAGCCTTAATCTGCTGGTTCTGAAGCGGCTGGCAATACTAAATATCTTCGTCCGACGAAGACGAATCATGACGTTCAGATCCCAAGATTACCTTGAAATTGCCGCAGATTTCTTTGCATGGCTCATGTGCACCGTCATGTAATCTTAGTCACACCGAATAAACCAATTTCATATGGAACCAGATACCAAGACCAAGGCGTAGCGTATCTCCTGCGAATTCGACGTAATGCTAGCGCTCATGGTATCTTCGGCAACAGAAGGTTGTGTCTGTCCTCTTTCCCGAACGAGAGACCCAAGTGCGACAGTAGATTAACCGCATTAAGGTGGAAGAGCAAGGTCGTATCATGACTGAAATATAAGGATATACCGATTGAGAAGAGTGAAACCAAACCGCGCAACAATCCTCAGTGGGAAGATCAACGCGAGTCGCACTGCGCTATGCAAAAGGCATAGCTCTACCGCATTATGGCCCCAAGATATGGCTGGATGTTATTGTCACTGCATGTCCTGTTTAAGTAGTTCCCTCATTTGGAAGTAGGCTAGGTTACCCATGGCGGCCATGGAAATACTGCACGTTACGTGGTTGGTTGAAATAAATATACTATGACAACTAGGTACATGGCAGAAAATGGTATGACATTAACGAAAATAGAAGAACGCTTTATATTAATATCCTAGTTTTAGAATGCCCACAATAAGTACCAGCTCTTGTACGTATTTGCTAGATAGCTACGGGAACTTTTCAGATATATTGCGGGCAGCGTGGTTGCTAGATCGAGTCCCATTAGGGGTCTCTGCTACCACAATGTTGGGCTCGCATATCATAGCGTATCTTCTGAGCAGCAGTATACATTCTTCTTGAGCCCAATCTCAGTGGCCGTGGTGTTGCCGATGGTGGGTGTGATGATGTTGATGATGCGCAGTGTAGTCACGCTTCACAGCTGATCCTGAGTTGCTCACATCATGAGAGACCTGTTGCAAACAGTGAGCGAGGATTACAAAGTAAAGGGCCATCTGCCTTAGTAAAGGGTGGAGATAAGAGGAGAGAAGAGGAGATAAGAGGAGAGAAGAGGAGAGAAGAGGAGAGAAGAGGAGAGAAGAGGAGAGAAGAGGAGAGAAAGGAAAGAAGTCGGGGGAAGAAGTCTCACCCTACGGACCACAGGAGCGGATGGCAACGGGGAGGGAAGAGAGGAGGAAGCAGAGATTGCTGAGTTTGGTATACGCTTGGACGGCTCTCCACATATTCCGGATATAAACTGCGGGTTGTAGGCCTGGGAAACAGGCTGCTGCCGGTATAATTGACACTCCCGACCCGAAGTAGAGTACAGCCAGGCGTGACAAGCCGGGACTCGCGCACACCGAGCTGCGCACAGAGCGGTGCTGTTGACCTCGTAGGAGAAAGTCAAAGGGGCGTGGCTAAAGAAGGAGATGGTATCATTGAGGAGGTTTTCTGTGCAAGATGGTGAGGATGCTTGCGCCGCTTCCACCGCAAGCAAAACACTAAGGGCTTTCAACAAGATCATCATCTTTTGGGGGCAGGATGGTTTCGACAATGAAAAAGAAGAATCAATGACCTTAGTCCTACCAGCACACCCTGGAATTAGGCATGGACTTGTTATTAAATTGAGGAACACATATCCAGAAACAAAGGGGCCGGCCGGATCATGCTACGTAGAAAAAAATAAATTCTTTCATTAAGGGGTCTGGGCCATTTGACAGGAGGATAAGTCCTAGCGGATTTCGGAGATTGAGAAACATATGGCAGCCTGTCTAGGTCGTACGAGAAAAACTAAACATTATGCAGTATAGAGAAGCGTTCTCTAGCTTTCATATGCACTTTCCAAAAATGACTTAGACTGGCTGTTAGGGCAGAGCTAGTTTAAGGGTCGAGTTCTGGGTTAATTACATTACGCATACGATGTATTACACGACGATTCATACATGACCGAGAGGGGTAGCGTAGACCCTTTTTGCCACTTATTTCCGACCCACTTGATTTGGAACTGGCCTGGTTAGTATAAGCACGACTACACTAAGGAAATTACGGTCCTCGGGGGAAAGAGTAGTCCTTGGCAATGAGACGAAGAAGTTCAATTGTGGCGGGCCAATTTGATTAATGGCTCAACGAGATCCTATCGCGCCACTCTCATAGGCATCAATGAAAAACGGGCGTTTTATAGTGTTTCGAATTTCACTGTTGCTCTTGATTATAGGCTCATGGCCTTATATATTAATACACCGGTTTGTATTTCAATATTCTGCCCAGAATCCATGCAAGTCACCTCTCAGCAGAGAATCATTTCCTATGGACGACAAGATTCACACCATCGACAATAGTGACCCACGCCAGGCCCAGCTCAAAATGGCATTGCCAGAGGTCGTCGCTACCGACTACTGTTTTGGCTAGGTGCGCTACCAAATACCAAAGCTGTACCTGAGGCATGGGATCAGATTCGTTGGATAGGTGACTTTTGCGCGCAGGAGTGTGGGTTCGCTGGGCGTGAAATAACTGTCCCAGATGTAACAGGACACCACATATTATGAAGGTTTGAAAGACGTAGCTCCAGTTTTGGGAGTAAGGAACTCCGATATGCAGTTCTTTAAGATTCACTGACATGTCTTGTAGATGTGCATGGCGCCTGTGAAAAGAGAACAGGTTCCACATCGCACTGACCATGTCGATCGTGAAGGCACCGTGCGCCCGCAGCCTTTTTTCGTAGAGGGCCAGTCGTCCAGTAAATGGAGGTAGCCAAGTAGTAGATGGTCTCAATGACTTTGACACGCCTTAATTAGAGAGTAGCCAGTATCAGTTGGAAGGGCAGGAGAAACAAAAATGGGAAAGAGAAAGGCGTACCATCAACAACATGAAAGGTCGAGGCAGCACGAGAAGGCGGATAGGTACAGCATGCTTCTAACTGGAGATGCAAGGTCTCAAGAATAGTGTCATTGGAGTCACGGGCATGCATGTTGGGGTAAGTGCGATAGCTTGTGGCAAGATAGCAGTTGGCTACTTTGTTCCAAAGGCGAACACCCTTGTCTTGATGCGTGTCATACAGAATTTGCCATTCTGAGAGAGCAGATGCCTGTGTGTCTGCACTGTAACCGCAGAAGGAACTCTTCTCAGTGTCCATAAAGAACCACGAAGTCTTTCTCAGAGACGAATTCAGCTTGCTCACTTACCTAATGTGCAAACGGCGTACCTCGTCGTCCAGATTGTTGTCATACAAGTCACTGAGGGTCACTCCATCCATGCTGGCAGTAACGTATTCGCCAGTCTCAAACTGGCGAAGGTACACTAATTGGCCCGGCCAGATACGAGCAGCAACAACGGGGTCGCTTGGGTCATACTCACCAGCCAGGACCTGGTCGAAGAACCACGGGCCTGTAAGCACATCAGTCATCCAGTACACGAGTTAAAGATCGGAGGGAGATTGACCAACGGTATTGAATTCGTCAGAGAAGATGACTCGTGAACTGCTATTATTTACATGGGTGATATGTTCTTCGACAGCATCGATTGTGCTTGTTTGTCTCCAAGATCGTGGAGTTGCTTTCCTATTGAACTTATGGGAATGTATATCCCACGCAAGCTCGTCGGACCACAGAAAACCCGCACGGGGGAGATAGAGACTGATTGGAGCTCTAGGAACCAGCGAAAGTACCGGAAAGGATCGGCCTTCCAGCTCTGAGATCCCCGGGGAATAGGCACCCATTGCAGGGCGCAGCTCTCGCCGAAGCGAAGCCGATAGGTAATGTAGGTTATAATTGCCACCCAATGAGGTCTCACTCAAGGGGAACGTGAGAGCAAAGATACCTATAAGGGTCGCGGCCAGCACAACTCCCCGCAGAATACACCCAGCAACAAAGCTGTAAGCTATGCTCACCTGCCATCGGTACCTGAATTAGTATTGTATCGTAAATTAATCTCTACAAAAACATAAGTGAGACCTACTGGATGTCTCTGGGGATCTGCGAGCGACGACCATGACCATGAAAGTCGATGGACATTGAGGACCGCCAGACAGTAAATGCCCGCCTTGATTGATAAGCCCAGGCACATGCAAATCACAAGCAGGCAATCAAACACACCCGCCGAGTTCAGTCGCCGAAGCGGTCCCGTCCGAGCTCTTGCCCAGAGGACAATGCACAAGGCAACTGTCTCGCCCAACGCCCGACTTCTCGCCAAGGCGTTTATTCCGTCTTGGTCGTAGATGTATGGATACCCTGCACTGCTCTGGAAATACAGTCCGGCCGAAAGGAGCACCGCACTCAGGGTGCCGACTGAGCCTCCCGAACGAAGAGGATGGCTTGTATAGAAAATGGTCCACACGAAAAAAGTATGAGCTCCGCCAACGATCCACTCCAAAAGCCATGATCTGTTGGCTAGCAGGACTCAAATACCGCGGGTTAGCATCGAAGGAACAAGGACTAGTGTATGGATATTGGCTAATTGACTCTTACCGGCCGCTAAATGGTAGGACAGGGGTGGAAATGTCTCGACGAAGAGCTGCCCTCGGCCACGAAATATCTCCAGGATCCGATGCACCTCAGCGGTGTTCTCCGTGTAACGAACGGTTGCGGGAATTAATGAGCCCAGAATGATTAAGGTGGCCACCGCTGTCGAAAGCATGGACCATATCCAGTGTAACGAGCTCGAAACCATTCTCGCAAATGAGGTGGTAGAGGTGCTTCTGCTAAGGGATATGAAATCCGGAAAGGACGGAGGATGTACTTGGACTACATATAGAACATCCCACATTGGGTTGTATTTCAGAGTATCGATTGATACCGTTCTGTACCTAGTACTAGTAGTAATATTTCCAGCGCGGTGCACCTCATGAACGCTCATGCAATTCTGGGTGAGTGTGTTCGGAAGTATCCGACGAGGATGTAAATTACTCTGTTCTACTATAAAAACCAACACTATTGGATTTTGCCATACGGAGTATATATTTCACTAAAACAGTTTTTAGCCTCTGATCAAGAAGTGCCACTAAGCCGAACCCAGTATAGATACACAAAAATTTCCCCTTCGTCTGAGACACTTCTCAGGGGCAATTCATTATCTAGATTCTAGCCTACTTTTAGACAATCCAACAAACTGGATTACTAGGCAACTATACTTTAATTTTAGATTCTAGGTTGCCACTTCAGCCAGTGTTCATTGTATGAGGGCTCTGAGCGGGGGTCCAAAGCTAGCTTGACCTAATAGACACTGACCATCATGACACCATCCAATTCATAGGCCATATTGAAATGAATGGCTCCACCAGAAGCAGCTCTCAAGCTCATTCATCCAGGGTTCAGATCAAATTAATAGTATTTAAAATGTATTAGTACATATACAGCAACAGAATACCTTCGTGTAATTAACCGTATGGCTTTAACAAATCCGGCCTTCTCTTTCTAGCCAGATAAGCAGAAGGTGCGCTGATACAACCTGATTGATACCCTTTCCAATTAGATGGTTATGACCCTTCTTGTGATCCCTCAACTGCAATTGTCTACCACAATCCCAAGGATATTAGAAATGCAAAAGCATCGGAAAGTCTCACAACAGACTTGGCTTCCAACCTATCAACGTAGACAAGCTTTCTACAATACTACTAATCATCCCACGTTCATCCGGTGTTAGATAGGCCTTACCCTGTTGTTGGGTGTGCACAATACAAACTAATTTACCAAGTAGAAACTAGTCCAAAAGTGACTCCATATCCTCCTCAGCTCCGTCCAGTATCTGGGGAGGGCCGATTAATTACAACCACAATACCAAGATTTATTAGATTGAGGTATATCCAATTCATGCTAATCCCAATCAATCTCACTATTCAAATCAGTGCCGATATCCAAATAAATCTTATGTGGCAATGTATCAGTTTCCTTTAGTCATAGATTTTACAGCAAGTATCTCAGGGACAGAAAGAGACATGGAAGGTTTGCGGAAGCCTTAACTATATAAAATATCAGAACCTCCGTCGAAAGTCTGTCCGCAGAAAAGGTTTCTGGAGTCTACTAACCATGGCACTTGACATGAAGAGCTCGTTGCTCCTAAGCATTCTAGCAATATGGCTGGGTGTCTGCCGTGTACAGACCACAGCAGTCTTCGCACATTTCATAGTAAATATCCGAGATCAATCTGACAGCAACCGGTCACGATTGCTGACCTCAAATAATTATCAAGGTCACTAACACCCAAAATTTCACAACTGAAGACTGGGAAATTAATATGGTATTCGCTCAGCAAGCGCATATTGATGCTTTCGCCCTAAATATGGCATACAGTGACCCCACAAATGAACCTTCTTTGGTCAATGCTTTTAAGACAGCCAGCGTTGTGGGATTTCAGTTATTCTTCTCCTTTAACTATGCAGGAAATGGCGCCTGGCCAAAGAGCACTGTCATTAACCTGCTCACTAAGTATGGATCAAATAACCACTATTACCAATACAAGGGGAAGCCCTTCGTGTCGACCTTCAAAGGGCCACAAAGTACGTCAGATTAAATAGATATCAAGGAGCAGACAGGCTGTTATTTTGTTCCCGACTGGTCTTCCTTAGGTACCAAGGCGGCGCTTAAGGCTTCTCCAGGTGTCCCTGATGGCCTATTCTCTTGGGCGGGGTGGCCATGGGGACCCAATGATATGGATACCTATATAGATACTTCTTACATGCAGTATCTAGACGGAAAACCGTACATAATACCTGTCTCACCCTGGTTCTACACCAATCTACCAGGGTACAAGAAGAACTAGCTATGGAATGGCAATCACCTGTGATTCGACCGCTGGCAGGAAGTGATGTATCTTAAACCAGAGTAGATTAAAATCATCTCATGGAATGATTATAGCAAGTCTCATTACATCGGGCCCTTACACGAGAATGCCTACACTGCTTTCGATATTGGTGAAGCAACTTACAACTACATTACCGGCTATCTGCATGACAAATAACAATCATTCTTGCCTTACCTGATTGCTCTTTACAAAACAGGCACGGCTACAATCACAAAAGAAGGCATCCAGGTTTGGTTTCGCAGAGCCCCAGCTGCAGCTTGCACCAACGGTGGAACCAGCAGCAATACCATTACCCAATTCCAGATCGAGTTCCCCCCGACAGAGATCCTAAAGGATAGGGTCTTTTACTCAGCTCTCTTAAGTTCTCCAGCCGATGTCTCTGTGAGCATCGGAGGAGTCATCCAGCAAGAAAGCTAGTCTGATACTCCAGATGGCGGGATTAGCATTTATTATGGCAGTGTCCCGTTCAATGGGAATACCGGCCAGGTCGTTGTGACTATCTCACATAATGGTGCTGTCATTGCATCGATGGAAGGTGAATCAATTAATACTTCTATTTATCTGGGTGGCATCCAGAACTGGAATCCTTGGATAAGGACCACCTTCGCAGACACCACAATTTCTACCACCCCAGAGTTGAGGATCAGTGAGCAAGTTTGCATCAACAGGACCGGACCAAATAAATTTGCCAGTCTCTGTGGATTCAGTTGCTCTTATGAATATTACCCGGTAGGTGCTTGTGTCTGCACCACTATGGGCAAACAGAGACCCTTGCCTAAGCCCACGGGAATCAAAGGTTATCCCTTGGCAGGTAAAGACGCGAGCTACAGTGGCCTGTGTGACTTCAACTGCAACTACAGTGATTGTGACCCAGAGGCGTGTGGTACGACTGAGGTTGAGTTGACGGTCCCCACGGTGTCAGACTTCTCACCCCCGGCGTGTGTCAGTGGAACAGGGGAAGGAAACCTGACAGGTCTCTATAGTTTCAGCTGTGGATACAGCTTTTGCCCGATCAACACCTGCACGTGTACAGGCAAGAGAGCCCTGGTGCTGCCTCCTCCGACACAGAATGTGAGCGGCTATGCAGGCACGGGGCTAGACGCGTCTGTATACAGGTTCCTCTGTGAGTTCACCTGCAGCCATGGGTATTATCCCGACGGAGCATACACAACAAATCCATACAGCAGTAGTGATGGGGCCACGCCGGACACGGTAAATATCAAACCACTTCCTTGCACTTCCCTCGCTCCCTCGGCCACCTTTACCCTCTCTGCCGCATACACAGACGGGATCCTCGGCCTTCCCACAACTGGACCGGACGCCTCAAGCAACAACATCCCGGCCGGTTCCCCAGCGGTGTGCAACGAGGTCTGTGACTTCTTCCGTCTTCTGACAGGTACCTGCTGTGGACAGGGTGGGAACATGACCAATCCAGTAGAGGTTCCACCCGGAGTAGTGCTGCCGCTGGGGATTCCGCTCCCCTCCGGCTTCCTACCAAATATTCCCATTATTATCCCCATCCCTGGTAACTATGACCCCGATGAAGTGTTCAGAAACCCTAGCTCCACCTCCACCACTACCAGCACTACTTTGGCCCCAATCATCACTACAACCTTTACCACAACCTACACCTCATACTCGGCGTTCCCAGTCACCGAGGTCAATTCAGATAGTCAGTCGATTACGACAACATCCAGTACTCCGATCATCACTACTGCCACTGTGACCACCTCCTCTTCCGGTTCCAAGGCCACTGGCAGCTCTGATAACAACGGCTCAGGATCCAACAACGATAACAATAGACCTCGGAAGCCCCGCAAAACATGCCGGTCCATCGGAGCAGGAATTCCCTTAACCACATTCCTGCCTCATATGCCCTTGCCGTCCTCCATCACCCTCCCTGCCGGGATGTGCTTGCCTGGGACAGACCCACTGAAGATTCCTCCGATAACGCTTCCCAACACTGATCCTCCGTGCTATAAGAAAAACTGTTCGCCCTGTGGGAACGGTGCATGCGGAGGAGATCGGTCGTCCTCCACCTCAAGCACCGGTTCTACCAGCCCCACCGATCCCGATAACCCGGGGCAATGTGCGGCTGATGGCAGCGATGCTCCGAGCAGCGAACAAGGCACCTGTGGAAATGGCAATTTTCCTCTCTGGGACTCTACCACTGGAGAAATCACCTGCGAGCTTCCCGCCAGTGAGGCCCAAGATCAGATGACGCAGTGCCAGAAGGATGCGATGAACGATCTCGACGACACTCTGGATGAAATTGACTGCTACGCCGACGAATGTGGCGAGGGATTGGCGAAGCGTGGCAAGACAGCATGTTCTAAACCGGCCTCGTACAAGCCGCCCGGTCCGAATGACCAGTGCGACGCGATTTTTCACTGCGACATTGACAAATGGCCAAATGTGTGCAATAATGCTCGTTCTGCCATGGACAAAAAGAATGCCCCTTCCATACTCACCTATCGCGGGAAATCGGTGCATGCTACCGCCCGATGGTTGGAAACGCATGGACTCGATAAAAATGAAGGGGGCGCTCAGCGCAACGATGTATATGTGTTGGAGAATTCTGATACTGTGGAAGCCAGGGCCGGATGGGGTCTCGTGGGTAAGAAGTTCTGAACCTCACGTTAACAATCTTGCAGCGCTATACTAATAGACCATCCATAAAGGCTGCGAAGTGGAAGAGTATCCGTTCGGCAACAGTGTCTCTGGAGCCAAACAAATAGCCAATTATAACGATCGACCGACCTTACGCCTTATCCCTCAGGCTGAGAACAGCGACCATGGCACGGAGATGGGAAAGTTCATCAAATATGTCAAGAAACTTTCAAACTCCAAGAACCCTACCTATTGTTGGTCTTTCCATGATTCTAATTCCACCATTGGTCGACAAGTAGGGCTAACTGAGAGGATTAGGTGTTGAGGTCTCGAGTGGCTCAGGTCAAGCGTTGCCAGCGGACTATTGCATTAGTGAGTGGCTGAATTGCGATAATAAATGTGCCCAAGCATATGGACCAAGCTACATTCTAGTCAACCAGGTAGCTGAACGTGATGCAAGAGCCGCCGCAAAGGCAGGGTATACCAACATGCAAGAGTGGGACCTCTGGTTTGATGACCCTGCTCATCCAAATCGCAAATGGGCTCATACTTTGAGTTGGGATCCTGCTAGCTTGGCACTTCCTAACCCGGTATATAAGGCCGTCACGTCGATCATGCCTCCTCAGTTCCCTCCCTCTTTTTCTGTAAATGAGGTTGAGCCTTCGGGGCCGGGACAGAAGATCTACATTGGAAAATTTCCGTTCGGATCTTGGGAGCTCGAGTTCGTGGATACAGCTGGAATAACACGGACGGTTGGCACACCAAAAGCAGTGGTACCCAAGCCGGATGGCAGCCACTACATTTATGATGCCCCCCCTAATCAACAATTTCCTTATCAACGCAAGCGCGACTTGAGCGTGACTGAACCTACAGAGGAAGTCTCGGACGAGAGAGTCACTTCTCACAATGCGTCCATGAGCACCGGGGAGGAGCTGCACGAGATCCCCGGACTATCGCGTCGCACCGACTTCTCTGGGATCAGCTTCCTTGACTCCCGGGTCTATACCGAGGTCCTGGGCTGTCCGTTGGACTCGGAGATGGAGCCTTGCTCTGACTGTGGCCTTCTAGGAGGTCCCGCCCCAATCCCTGCTGGTGCAGGGAGCGATGAGCCCACTGCTGTCAGTACCAGCATGGCCAGCCATCCCAGCACCAGCACCACTACTACTTCCAAAACCTCCTTACCCACCATTCCCCCAGACACCAAACCACTCTGTTTCCGGGAAACGGAAGCACAGGATCACCAGCACCAGAGCTTTACGTTGGGTGAATACCAACTGGCGCGGCTGGGGCTGTGCGCCGGCCAGACCCTGCACGTCGACGATGATCCCAAAATCTGGACCCATCCTAACACTAACCTCGTCGCGAGCGCAGCCTGGGCCGCTGACCAGACCGGCTGCCACACCCGGGTCGATTTCCTAATGACTCAGACCTGTGAGACCTGGATCCAAGAAATCTTGGATTCCTGCGATGACCCCACCGTGAATCCTGACTATTATGGCGGGACATTTGTCTACTCAGGCCCAAATGGTTGCGTGACATACTACCTCGGTAAAGAGCTCTTGGTCTCATAAAGTTATACTGGCCTCCTTGCACTGCTTCGCATTGCTTCATTGGTGAATTGTACATATTTGGGGCGTCTTCGCCGTGGTTTTTATCTATGTCATATACCTTTGGAGTTAAGTTATCATTCCATTATATTATTGGAAGTGGAAAGTGGGGCGGTAGCGGATATGTTCGATAGTACACAGTTTCCCAGGTGTGCCTTACCGTAAGAATAACGGTAATTTCAATTCGCCCTCGCGCCACCCCCGTTCCGCGACCCCTTTTTATTTTTCCCTTGTTCTGTTCGCGGTAAATACGTATAGAAGTTTAAATTCAGAATCAAAAAGTAGTGGTGGGCTGCCAGCACGTGATCAGGAAGGCTATATTACAGAATTTCTTTTCCCTGACACTCCCTCCCTTCATTCTACTCATTCCTGTTTTTTTCTTTCCAAGTCTCATTTCGCCTGAAATTTGGCGTGTAATACACCATGTCAACGAACGGTCCGTCCAGCACCAACCCGCCACCTCTCGACGTGGACGAAACCATGCGGCAGGCCGTTGATAGGTTCCGCACGCGCATGGCGGCCGCCAACCGACAGTTCATCCAGGACCGCATCGATGAGATCGACGCCCGCGGACTCGCAACCGAGAAAGAGAGAATTCGTATGATTCAGAGGTGGCGCCATTTCGGAGACTTAGACCAAGACGAACCAGCCAGTGCCAGCAACCCCGAGGCGCGCCACGTTAGCAACCAGTTCCGGCAGACGCGGGAGTTGGCGGCAGTGCCCGCGCTGCTGGAGGAGGACACACGCCCTCTGTTCGCCATGGACGGGGTCCACCCGCCGCGCCTCCGCACGCCGGAAGCCCGCCAGATCTTTCTCGACACCCTGCAGCAAGTGTTCCAAAGGCAGGCGGAGGAGTGGGCGGCCGCCGAGGGCGAGGATGTGGCCTCGGAGCCGATCCCGCGCTGTGAAGAGCTGGGCCGGCTGTTGACGTATGCCCATGAGGTAGAAGACCCGGACTTTCGCCACTCGGGCGTCGCCCCCTTCAAGGCGGGACTTTTGGTGCTGCGCGGCCGGTATGGATCCCTTCCCTGTCTGGACACGCAGGAGCAGCGAGACCAGTACCATGCGCATGTGCGCGAGCACTGTGCGCGGCTGCAGGCAAGATTGGAGGGGGAGAACTCGGCCCTGATCAACAAGGCCAAGATTCCAGCCTTCCCGGATGAGGACCTGGAGGTCCGGGCGGGTGTGATCATGGGCACCGGCTACGTGGGGGAGTATCCGAAGTGGCACAGTGCGTACCTCTACTGCCGGAAATATCCAGAGGAGGATATGGAGGGGATCAATTTTCAGGATGAAGGCATCCCGGACACCCCCAATATTCGGGAGTGGGGGTGGCGCGTGGTATTTATGGAGGATGAGGTGACTCCCGTCTTCGAGCCGCACGTGCTCTACGGACGGAAGCCACGCTTTGACTCGATCCCGGAGTTCCTGGACTGGTACGCGAGCTGGTGGGACAAATTGGACGCCCGCGGGCTGCTCAGTCTCCGCCGGCATCTGAAAGGATGTGAGACTGATTGCGAGTCGGACTGTGATATGCACGAACCATAGTACTAGGATTCTGGTCAGCTTCGAACGAAAGAAGACAATGCGAGCAAGCTGGGGCTCAGATGAGGGATCAAGGGTCGGAGTAGCGATCTTCGAGACCCTCTTTGCTATATTCCGAGAGTAGCACGTATTTTAGTAGACAGGTATTTCTCAGTTTCAACCTGGCTTGCTCATCTCCCAGGTGGAATCATTGTTGAACAGAAATGGAGGACTTTGAGCTCATTATGACCTCGAGAAAGAATTGATGGTGTATGTAAATATGCAGTATGTCCAGCAGCATTGTCTTGATATAAAATATATTTGTCTGACAACCAAGACGAGCTAGTACTGTTTGGGTGCAGACCCTGATGGATTGGATCCACTTGGTTCAGGCACGAGGGTCTTTAGCTCCGATTCTGCCTGGCCACCGTCTTCCCTATAAATAAGGCTAACCACCCGCCACCCGCAAAGAGCAAAATAACATGAGGGAAAAAAAAGTAAAAAAATTTTCATACGTAACATGAACCTCTCGCAACTCCTTCTGGCCCTGTTGTGGTGGTGCGTTTCCACGGCGGCTGTGGCAGAAGAGACCTGCGACAATGCTCCTCCCAACGATCCCATCGGCATCGACCTCGGCCATCGTTTTGTCTTTGCCTCCTACGCGAATTCTCTAAACAATTTCACCTTATTGGGGGTAGTCAATCACAAGGAGTACCAGCGGCAGATCGAAGAATTGTCCATGGACCATTTCCAGCGATCCGGGCTTGGGAAGCCGAGAAGCGGATCTAGGTCGACACCGCTGACGCTCCTGACCAGCGTCATGTGGAGCTTGTTCGAAGTGATCGATGCTAGAGTCTCCATCAGCAGCAACACATACGTCGTCTGGACTCAAAACTCGATCCGCTCGATATCTGACACTGTCTACGGGATCATCCCCGTCTCGGTCCAGCGAAAGGTCAAGTCCTTCCTCGTCTCCCGCGGCCTGATCAAGGAGAAGCTGTCTCTATCCGACGTCACGGAAACACTCACAGAAGTACTCGCCGAGCTCAAGGCTACTTCTCTTGCAGCTCACGGCGTCAACATGACCTGGGCCGTGGTCGGCGTGCCCGACTTCTTCAACGACACGCTGAGAGAGACTGTTATTCGAGCCGGGCAGCAGGTGGGCATCACCATCCTCGAGGGTGCCGTGCCCCCACGCTCCTTCTGCACTCATTACCTCAATCCGGCGATCGACCAGTATGATCGTGTCTTGATTGTTCACCAGGGAGAAACCCATTGTGGTGTTCAGTTGTACGACGGGTCGCCACAGCGCCGCCGCAAGGGCCAGTCAGTGTATCCGTATCTTCCTTTAGATCCGTGGAGTGGGGATAGGATTCAGTACCGCCTTGTGAAGGAGCTTGTTGACGGTGATGCTCAGCTGAAAACTCTGGTCGTTCAGGGTAGTGATAACGGATTTTTGATACAGGCGGTGCTGAAGACAAGGTTGATGTTAAAGGGTTATGATCCGGCAGTGGAGCTGTTGCTGGGGCTCGAGCCAGTGCTGGAAGATCAGCTCGGTGGTAACAGAGATTTTGAAGACGGAGAGACGCTCGACGAACTTCCGCTAAATTTAGATTCCTGGTGGACGCATGGGAACATCCCCGACTTGGTTCTCACGCGTAGCCAGATCACGGCAGTCGAGAATAACTACATGGAAAGTTTGGCAAATAATATCCAAGTTTATTTGCAAGCTATGGCAGGCATGTCTCATGGACCACATAACCCTGTTTCAGTATCAGGACTGACTTTCTACAGAGCCACACAAAACGGGAAAAGCAACAAAACAAGAGAGAGTGGACTACGCAATCATCTTGACCGATTACTTCGATGGAGAGCTTGTGCACCGTGCTGTGCAGCAGGCTATCGGGCATGGCGTTCCTATTGTTGGGTCGTTAAAGGATATCACTATGGTGGCGGACGGTGCGGCGAGACTGGCGTGGACGCGGAGGGAGAATCTGCTGTCGATGCGCGAGATTGCAAAGACTAGACATGATGAGCTTTGACAAGGAAAATTCCATACCAAGAGCTAAGCCGGTCGGTGAGAAGATAGATGTACGATATGCGTCATAGATACCATTCCAAAAATCGATGTGTACTAATCATCTCTTTTCCGATCATTACACCAGGGTAAACGGAAGACAATTCTGATAGTTGCTATTTCACAACTGCCTTTATCCGGTTTATACTATGGGGTAGATTATTACACACTATCGATACTGTACATCACATGTGCCTTCCAGATCTGGCTATTTCTTGAATCCACTCTCCTTCTTCAACCAGGTTGCAAAGTCCATCATTTCCGGGTGGATCTCCCTCAACCTCGGAATGTCAGCCCTATATCCTTCGTTTCGAAACCACTGGAACATGTATCCCATATCCTTCATCATGGCCATGAATAACGAGCATATCGGGCGGAATGTCATGGGTAGTGGCTGTCCCGTCTTCTGTTCAAAGATCAATCCCATCCCTTCGAAGGTGAGTTCATCACCGGCAAGCGAAATGGCCCTCCCCTTGTACTTGTCCGGGTTGAGGAAAGCCTCAGCACCGAAGTATCCAATGTCGCTTGTGGCGACAAGCTGCAGTGGCTTTCCAGCCAATGCCATCTTGAAGCACGTGGTGAAAACCTTGCCGAAGAAATCCGGAGTTAGGTTTTCGTAAAAGGCGGCCGGGCGCAGAATCACCCAGTCCATGTTGCCATCTTTGCTTCGGTTGACCAGGTGGTGTTCGATATTATGTTTCTTGATGAAATGGGGTATCTTGGTGGGATTTTGGAACGAGTGCTCCTCGCCGCCGCGGTCAACGGAACTGTAGACGAAGAACTTGACCTTTTGTCGGATAGACTCGTCGATCAACGCTTTTCCTTGCGTTTCTTCCGCCTTGTTGCCAATTGCGGCCTGGCGAGACGCAGTCAATAAGAGCGATTTTTGTAGACCAAAGTCAGGTTCATTGACCTACCTGCACACTGTATACTCCCCAGATGGGCGAGGTCGTTAAGCGTTGAGCATTGCGGAAGATGGCACCCGGGTTATCAAGATCACCCTCCACCAACATGATATTTGCGGACAAACTAGCTAGCTTCTGGGCAGACGCGGAAGAGGTGTTCCTGGTGACGGCGAGGATTTCAAAGGGAGCCTTCCGGAGAAGAAGATTCCTGATGAGGGCACCCCCTTGTTTGCCGGTTGCACCAGTAATAAGAACAGCAGTCATGGTGACAGGAAAGACGAATTCAATTCATTAAGGAAATCGATTCATCCACCCACGAACCCCTTTTATATTAAAAGAGTTTTGTATCGCAGATGCAGATTTAGTTTGGCAATATATTCAATTCAATTCAATTCATATTCTTATACCTGATCAAGCCCGCTAAATAAGATGCTAGCTATGCAGGTACTTCACTGTTTAAAGCAGAAATATAGTTCTGAATATCATTATATCTCTCAGACTTACAGTAAATATATAAAGCAATATATTCTGTAATATAAAAAGATTATTATCACAGCCAAATATAACTAAATATAATAAAAATAATATAAAGTAAAGTTATATAATAAGAAAAATAAATAAATATTATAACTAGCTGGCTAGTTATTTATAAATTATTATTTTTTTATTCTTTATTTATATTCTACTTCTAATCTGCCTATTTTTTTTAATATATATAATTTTTTTTATTAACTCCTGCGGAATATATATAGAATTTTCTATCTAATATTTTTAATATTTATCTTTATAACTTTAAAACCTATATATTCCTGGTCTAGATTAAATTTTTTAAGATTAAATTTAATCTAGCTAAACTGCCTAAGCAGATTTATTTATAATATAAATTTAATAATATAACAGACCGCCTGTAGATCTGATATAAATAAATTATAATTAATTATCTTATTTTTCAGATCTGTGTATACAGTAATCTTATTAAATATTTAATTATATAATTTTATAAAATAGAAATATATAAGAAAAATATACTTAAAAATTTATAATTTTTTTTTATAACTGCATTGGTTACTCTTCTATATTTTAATTTTATAAAAAAAGTATATAAAACTAATTCTTTATATATATATCTATATAATTATAAATATATATATCTTTAATAAATTCTTATAAAATACTAGTATTTTTTTTTTAAGAGAGCTTTGACCAGGCATTTTATAAATATTATTATATATTTTATTTTTTATTATTTAATTTATTTATTCAGAAACTTATTATAAATAATTTTTTTAGTAGTAGAAATAAGCTGGATTATTTATTATTTTAATTTAATTTTATATTTTACTGTCTACTTTACTTTAAAATCTATAATTTTATTTTTTTTTATTTTTATATAAACAGAAATCTAATAAATTATAAAATTAAAATCTATATCTTATAGAGCTCTGAATTTATTATAAATAATTCTTAAAAAAAATTATTTAAAAGAATAACTAGAAGTTTTTATTATTTAAATTACAGTCTGATTATCAGTAAATATATAAATCTTTTTAAAACTATATTTTAATAAAATATCTTTTATAAAAATAAAAATTATCTTAATATTCTTTAACTTAGCTGTATATATAATTAAATCTTTTTTAATATTTAAATATATTTTCTGAACCTGTCCAGTATAGATATTAATTATAAAAATTTTAATATTTCTATAATAACCATTACTATTTATATATAAGATAACTAAAGTTAATTATATACAGTAAAGCTGGTTATACCTAACAAGTATAATTTTATAAAATTAAATATTATATTAAATATATAATTTCTAGAAAACTAGTATAAATATATTATAGATTTTCTATATTTTTTTCTATTAGAAGATAGAGATAAGAATTATATATTTTATTTATTTAAGAATTTTAAGCAGGTTTATATTTTCTAACTTAAATATATTTTTTTAATATTTATATACTAGATCATGAGGTTAAATAATTTCTAGCTTTATTTAAATTCTAAAAATAATCTTTTTAATTATTTATTATATAAGCTATTTTATTAGCAGCAGGTAGAGCTTAATATTAAATATTATTATTATTATACTTTTAAAGACTTTATTAATTAAGATAATTATATATTTCTAAATCTTAATAAACTCTGCTTTTATACAGATTTATTATTTAATAAAAATCTATTTACTAGCAGGATTATATTATATAATAATTCTATATAATAACTGTAGGATTATAACTACATAATATATATAATATATAAGAATAATAGAAATATTCTATATAGATCTTATAATATTCTAAAAAACTTTAAGACTTTTACTAGCTTTAGCAACTATCTTAATTTAATAAATATTAAATAAAAAGATTTTATCAAGCTAAATACCAAGATATTAGACTGATTCTAAGAGTTATATAATAATTAATTTTAATTTAAAGAGAACAGAAATTATAATAAATAAATAATTATAATTTTTCTATTTATAATATTTTTAAATATTGATTTCTAGCAGTTCATCTAGCTTATTTAAATTAAAATTAGAAATATAAAGATTCTTAAAATAAATAAGTTTAAACTTATCAGATATAAATTTAGATATATAGTAGTATAATTATATATTAATTTTAATAAGAATATTTTTAATAAGTTATTTATTAGTAATATAATTCCTGGAGATAGCTAATATGGCTGTATTATTAATTTATTTAAATATTTAGAATTCTTTTTTTAATAATTATTTTAAATAATTATAAAGTAAAGAAGTATTAAATAACAGAAATAAGATAAATAAGATAAATAAGTCTTATAAAATATTATTTAATATTAATAATAACTTATTTATATAATTCTGTATTCTGAACTGGGTTATATATTTATATAAAAATATTATTATTTATAAAATAAAGTAATCTAGTTTTATCTGCTGGAGATTGTATAGGAGATATATATATAATATATAATTATATATTTTTAATATATTTAATAATAATATATTTATAATATAATCTCTTCTTTAAGTATTATAAATCCTGTCTAGAATTATCTAGATTATATAATTAATAAAGATATCTTTATAGTCTTTTAGATGCCTGCAAGAGAGCAGATTATAATTCTTTATTATTTATATAATATATATAATAATAATTAATTCTAAAAACTTATTCAGAATATTAAACAGTATTATTAATTTATATAATTTAAATAATTAAAAATTACAGAAGCCTCTCTTACAGAAGACTACTATAATTAATTACTAGAAATAATCTAGATTATATCCTGTGTATATATAAATATTAAAAATTATAATTAATATCTTAATAACTACCAGCTTATAGACTAGTATATATTATATATAATTTAAAATAATATTAATATCAAGTACTTTATCTGTTAGAGTATATTTAATAATATTTTTTATTTTTTAATTTATAATCAGAAGGAATTTAAGAGCCCTAAATTTTCTAATTATATTAATATTAAATAAATTAATCTTAGGAGACTCTAAAAAAAAAGTATATTTAAAAATTTCTATTTTTTATTTTATAGTTTCTGTATTGTTATATAGACTTTTAAAAATTAAAATAATCTTATTATTCCTGTTATAATTCCTGGCTTAATAAGATATCTATTATATACTATAGGGCTTTTTTTTAGTAGTCCTGTATATAATATTCTAATAAATTTTTTTTATTATATTTTTAATAATTCTTATCTTTTTATTTCTTATTATTATATATTTCTATTATTTATTTTTTATTTATTTTCTTTTATATATATATCTTATTTTTTTTATTACTTTTACTGTCTTGCAGTATTCTGAAATAAAACTAAAATTAACTTATTTATTAAATTTAATCTACAGAATTAATTCTATAATAATATATTATATTGTTTCTATAAAATAATTAATAGTAGTATTAATTTATATAAAGATTAATTTTTTATCTAAGTACTACTATAGACCTTCTCCCAGATTTATTTTTATATATTTATATATTTTCTTTATATCTATAATTTTTTAATTTCTTTTTAGTACCAGTCTTATTAATAGTATATCTAGATTAATAATTATAATTATTAGAAAATAATTAAAATCAGTATATACAATAGATATAGTCTCATAAATAATTATATAACTTATAAACTTAGAGATACTGAAAACTAGATTAATTATAATTTATTATTTTATATATTTCCAGATAATTATATCTGGTTTAAACCAGAGATCTAAATTAATATTATTTATAAATATTAATAAAAGATTTATTTTAAAATTAGATTTAACAGCTTCCCCATTTTATACAGAATAATAAAAATTAAAATTATCTAATATAAGCTAGTCTTTATTCTTTAATTATTTATTATTAAAAAAGATTATACTTATCAAGATATTTATAATTATTTTATTTTTACTATTATATATATTTAATAAATATAAGATTTATTTATATTTACTGCAGAGACAGAGTTTCTGCATATTCTATAAATATTTTATATATTATTATTTATTTAAATTAATTTTTTTAAATATAAATATATATATCTGTATTTATTCTTTTATTATAACTGTAAAATATAACAGCTGATAGCTGTAGATAAAATTATATATAATATTTAATTTAAAATTTCTCCAGAATTCTTAAATTACTATAATATTAGTAATTAGAATCTGGAAATTTTGCAGGAAATACTTTATTACTAAATTTTTTAATTTATTTATATTATATTAGATAATCCACAGAGAGTTTCTATTTATTAATAATAATAAATATATTTCTTTTATTTAAAAGAGTCTCTAGTCAGAGAATCTCTTTTATATAATATTATTTTTTTAAATATATTAATATATTAGATTTATAGCTGCTGCTGGATATCTTACTTAGTAATAATATTAATAAAATATATTTTATCTACTTAGATTAAAGTTACAGTATTTATTATAAAATATTAAAACTATTATTCTATTTTTTTATTAACTATATATTATCTAATTATATATTCATAAACTATATATCAGGATCTTCAGGAGTTTATATCAAGGCTAAAAGTTTAAAGTTACTAGAAATATTAATATAGAAAATTCTCTTTATATATATAAATATAATACTACTTATTCTCACTGCCTACAATCTAATATATTATATAATTTATATAAATTAATCAGACTAAAAATTAAATATAATACTTTATAAGATTACAGGCTCTGTTATCTCTTCTTTTTCTTTTATAAAAGATTCTATATTAATATTTATAATCTAAATATTTTTTATATTTCTTTCTCTTCTTTTTTCTTTTTTTCTTTTTTTTCTTGTTCTACTTACTGCCTGTATTATTTTATAAATCTCAGCTAATATTAAATTATCTATATTATAATTAATTTTTTTAATAAAAAATATAATAAAGCCTCCAAGACTGCTACTCCCGAAGATAGTTTCCTGTATTATTAACTTATTTATAAATATTATTCTTATTAACAGGAATACTATTCAGAAATAGGACAGGATTAAATAATATTAATTTAATAATTTCTTAACTAGTCTAATCAAGATCTATTATATCTTTTTTTTATAAGTTAAACAGTTCTTATTTTATATATAATATATACTTCTATAATTAATATATCTTAATTTTTTAAAAGTACCTGCAGTCTTATATAAATATTTATAAATCTAATAATACTTTATATAATATATACAAGCTTTTTTATTAGAATAAATACTTTCTATATAATTATATTATTAATAATTATAATATTAATATATTTATATTATTTAATTATATTTAACTGTAACTAGGAGCTCCAAATCCTATAAAATCTTATATTTAATTATTATATTCATAATAATTAAAAAAATAAACTTTATTATTAAAACAGATAACTTCTTTTCCTGAGAATTCTGGAAAAAAGTTATTAGCTATATTATATATATAATCTAAATATTATCCTAGTAAAATATATTATTTATTAATAAAATTTTAATAACCTCCTCCGGCTGTATTATATTAATTAATTTAACTTATATATTATAAATTACTACTTTTTAGATTAAAATATAAAAAACTATATTTTTCTAAAATTTATATATCTATACAGGATACAGGCAGGCAACTTTTATTTTTATAATAAAATAAAGATTAAGACTTAAATTATTTAATTTAAATTATTATATTATAATAAATTTTACAGCAGTTAAAAAAAAAAAAACTTTAATCTAGCAGATCTAGATATATATTTTCTTAGCTTTTATAAAAATATTTTTTAGAAATAATTTATAATATCTAGTCATATTATCTAAATTATTAAATTTAATAATAATCTAAGTCTCCTCTATTAGTTCAAAGAGAAATATATCTATTAATATAAATTCTAATTATAATAAAGTAACAGGTGGTGTATCTTCTTAAATAATAATATTAATTTAATTATAGATATTAATAAAGAAAAAAAAGATTAATAAATTCTTTAATATAATTTTTAATAAATAAAGATATTTTTCTATACTCTAGCACAGTATCTTAATCTTTATATAGAAAATATTATATTCCTGCTACTAGAACTACCCCGGAAGATTTTTTAGAAGATTAATCAGAAATTCTTATATATTCTTGATATAATTAATAATTAATTTTAATATCTAAAAATCTTTATTTTCTTCCAGATATCTTAGTAATATATTTATATTATATTAGAAGTCTAAAGCATATTTCTAGAAATATTCAGATTTTCTCATAGAAATAGCTAAACTGAGCTAATTAGTTATCTTTAATATTATTATTAAGATAATTAATTAATATTAATATTAATTAATAATAACAAGAATTACAAGAAACTTATCAATGTTTGAGGCCTCTAGGGTGTGGTGTTGCGGTGTGATTTCAAAAATCAGATTCCTGCGCAAGTTGTTGTTTTAACTGTAGTTTGGCAATATAAAGTTTCGGCCTCATCCCAATTACCTGTATTATTAACGTCCGGTATATTACGTTACCACAGCCATCTCGGGGTTTATTTCAGGGCCGAGATGATTAACAACCCCAATTTGAACGACAATCTCATAGTCCACTTGAACCTTTTTGAAGCAAAGCATTTCATGCGGGTATTGAGGTATCGATTCCACACAATTTTGCGAATTGAGTTTGGTAATCCATGCTCGCAACACATGAATCAGCTCGGAGTTGATATAGTGGCCGGGTGGCGCCAGCTTTACAAACCAACATCATCTGTACTTCATATAAGGGTCTCAAGCACGTTCTGAACTATACAGCACAATCGAATATTTCTTTCTTTACAACACACACTTCTCCAATTAAACCGATCATCTACATTCAACTAATCTCCAAATGAAGGTCGGAATTGCAGGTATCACGGGCAAATTTGCCCGCCGCCTTCTCACCCATCTCCTCGATGTTGGTGACGACTCCCTGACTATTAAAGGGTACTGTCGCAACCCTTCAAAACTCCCCGAGTCCGTGAAATCGTCCCCCAAGCTGGAGATGATTGAAGGTACGGCGTTTGATCAGGACGCCATTGCCACCTTCGTCCAAGGTTGCGATGTCGTTGTCTGCTGCTACCTGGGCGATGACAAGCTCATGGCGGATGGCCAGAAGCTCCTCATTGATGCTTGCGAGTCGGCCAATGTTCCGCGCTACGTGGCCAGCGACTGGGCACTCGATTACACCAAGTTGAAGTTGGGCGAGTTGTTCCCCAAGGATCCCATGATCCACGTCAAGAACTATCTCGATACGAAGAAGGTTGCGGGAGTGCATATCCTCATCGGTGGCTTCATGGAGCCCATCTTCAGTCCCTTCTTCAACATTGTGGATGTTCAGACCAACACCTTCCGGTACTGGGGTGACGGTAATGAGATCATGGAGGGAACGACCTACGATGATGCGGCCAAGTACACGGCAAAGGTGGTCTTGGATGCGGAAGCAAAGGGTGTGCTGAAGTGTAAGTCGGGTTCAATCCAATGATCCCTCTTGATAACTAGTGCTAATGAGTGGGCTTCTTGGCTTTAGTTGTCGGAGGCCGTGCTACTATCCAGGAGATCGCCAAGTCGTATGAAAAGGTCTACGGCACTCCTGTTACACTGGAAAACCGCGGATCCCTCGAGGACCTGTACAAGACCATGCATGATAAGCGGACGAAGAGCCCTCAGGATGTTTACAGCTATATGTCTTTGTAAGTCCACACTTTCAATACCTGTTTCATCCTGTCAATCTCGACTAACCGAGGGTTACTTTTACAGGTTCTTCTACTACTACTGGGTCAATGGACAGACCTTTGTTGGGCCCGAGCTGGACAATGCCCGTTATCCGGATGTCAAGGCAGTTGATTGGGAGGGGTTCATGAAGAGCTGGTCCCAGGAGCAGATTGGGACATCTTACTTTGCTCTGAACATGTAAGATGTGCGATATAGCTGGGATTCGGTAATTTTGCTTTTGAATAGAGTGTGTAATAGCCGCTCAGGCAAATCTTGCACCTCTATTCTCTATTCCTCTCCAGGCTGTCTACCGAGGGCTTTTATCTAGACGCCATTCAAGTCTCCTTGAATCGTCGTCATCTGTGGACAAGGGGGGAAACAAAAATAAGATGGCCTTTTCTTTTAGTTGCAACGAGCAGGTAAACCAGTTATATCAAATCGTACATGACCAATACCTATAAATCACGAAAGAACTTGGAAATTCAATAGGATTGAACACTATCCACAACAGAATTTCAACGTAAGCTACGTAATGCACTTATTTGGGCTACACCTACCCATTTTCATCTACAAGTGCGTCCACTGACTAAGGAATCATTTGTTCGAGCCATCCAACCACCGAGCCAGTTGCCTGGCCCGACCGGCGGCGTCCTCCAACGACACGTAACCGTCGGGGTTGCCCTTGGCAAAGTCGATCAGGGTCCGCTGGACAGAACGGGCCCTGACCGGCACCTCCAGCTGCTCCTCCGACCACGTCCACTCCACGGCCTCCACCGTGTCCGTGGCATGGTGGTGAACCGAAATGGTCGCCGGGTTCTGGTAGGCATCTGCCTGCAGCGAGATGCCCGCAGGCGCCGACAATCGAATGGCTCCCGCTTCACAGTTCAGTGTCCACGAGAGCGACGGGTCGCCCGGAAATGGTTGACCTCGGGCAAAGTATGCCACTAGGCTGGCTCCGGGGACTGTATAGGGAGATTCAGGCAGTGACCCTGTCCCCTGTTAGCGTATCGTGCAGCATTTATATTATCGCTGGCAGGCTCCTGGTCATACCATGCACACTCAGTAAATCCGGCACATCAGAGTCAACCTCTTCCACGAACTCCCGTGTCTGGGGATCACGAATACGGATGCGAGGCCGCTGGATCTGGGTACGCGCTTCATCGGTGCCGACAACCACATTCCCCACGACGGATTGGACATAATCAATCACTATACTCATGTCAGTGCTGGTCTGCTACAGCTGTTTTGAGCTCATTGCCAAGGGCTAGAACCAGAGGAAGAGGGGGTATTAGGACGAACTATGACCAAACCCAATGACGATGGGATTACCGCCCACTTCCTTCTGCGAGAAATACTTCAGACCCGGGGGCAGAAACTCTCGATCGAACGTGCCGCCAAAGCCACGGACCTCTGTGCTCAGCAGGCGACCCAGCTGGCCAGAGCGCAGGATCTCCTTGACTTTGAGCACAGCGGGAGCAAAGCGGCCTTGGAGGCCTACGGCCACCCGCGCCCCACTAGCACCCGCTACGGCGAGGAGGTCATCCACATGGGCCAGCGAGCTGGCAATGGGCCACTCAATATAGACGGACTTGCCGGCACGGACACTGGCCAGCACGGTCTCATAATGCTTGTCGACGCGCGTATTGCAGATGACGAGATCGATGGCGGGATCGGCAGCCAGATCATCTGGGCTACCATAAGCTTTCACGATGGTTGGGTCCAGCTGGTAGGTCCGAATGGCGGATTCTGCAGCGGCCACACTGCTGTTGCAGAGAGCTGTGATCTGGTAGAGCTCTCGACCTGCAGTACTCTGGATTGCTGGCAGGTGGGCATCGGCCGCCCAGGAGGTGATGGCGGAGGATGACAAGCCGATCAAAGCAGTGCGAACGGGGGTAGTGGACATATTGGCAGGAGAATGGAATTGCAGATGTACTATCTGTGTGGTTTCAAGACAACAATGGGTGTCCCTGTCCCCTGTCGGTGATGCATGATGCATAATATATAGTTAAAGACATTGTATGGGTTGATAATATATCATGGTGTTTTACAAATGCGGAAGGGGGGGATTGATTAGAAATCAACAATGGCGCAATCCTTCGAACACATGCAAGATACGAATTAGGGTGGTAAGTGTCGCCGTCACAAGAGTACTAGTATCACATAATCTTAGTTCAGTGCAGTTATTCTGTCAGGCGTACATGGCCCATTCGGGAAGTAGGAAATACAAGAAGAGGGCGGAGAGGCGGCAAGGAGGGTGGTGGATGGGGTTGGCCGCTTCCGCTGCAGCGGATCGGTTGGTTTTGTTGACGGCGGGCTTGAGCGGAGGTCACATTCCGCCCCGATCATTACTTTATCATTATTAAGTTCCTGCTGTCCTCCCCGATCGGGTCGATCGCACTCTGAAGTCCCTTTTTTAAGTTAAACTCGCACGAGGGGAGGGTTCCACCCTGCGACTTGCATATCCGATCGAATTCTATTCGATCGGAGAGGAAAGAGAGGCAGATCGATGGTTGATCTGGGAAGCTTGTCGGGATTCCGATCGGCGGGTCCGCGCCTAACAGCCTACTTTACGCCTGGCGCGTCATATGTGCTCTATGCAGAGTATAGTATAGTTAGTGCAGAGAATAAATCGTGATGACAGCATCTTTGCTGCCTTAGGATGCAGGGTTGGGGTTCGGGATGGTTGAGATTCCAATCGGCTCCTGTCCCAATTTATCGGGTGCCTGAATTACCCGTGACCAGGTGCTGCCTCAGGCTGATCGGCTGGAAGCCCGAGACGTCAGGCGGCAGATGAGTCAGCCGTGGCCCAACGGCGTCCATGCTGAAAGGGGACTAGCGGGAGGTCGACAGAGGTCTGGCCCAGCGGGGAGAGCGGGGCGGGCCGCCAATGAGCAGGCAGGCGGACGGCGCAAAAAGCCGGTTTTGGCGGGTGGGAGATTCTCAGCGGCGGGTTCAGACGCCAGCCAGTCACACGTCGCTTAGTCGTTTCCTGCTCCAACTGGATGTCGTCGTAGCAGTAAGTATCTAACAGTACTAGTAAACTAGTAACTAGCAGTAATGAAGTCGGCTTGCTATCTCCGAGTTCCCTTTCTTTGTGTCCCTCTCTCTCTCCCTCTCTCCATCTTCTTTTTTCCTTTCCCTTTTTCCCTTCTCCCTCCTTCTATACTATCCCACCTTCCCCCCCCTTCTACTATTCCTCGCCCTGCCGCTAATTCCCCACATTCCTTCGTTTGGCCACCATCTTTCTTTTTTTCTCCTTCTTCCTTCGTTTTCTTTTTCCGGCTGTGGCGCCTTGTTTTTCTTCCCCCCTTCACCTTCATCTTCCTCACTGTTCCTTCTCGGTTTCCCTCCGTCTTCCTCCCCTTCTTCCATCTTACGATATGCCAGCAGCGTCCCGTGAGTGATGGCGGCCTCCTTCCAGCACCCTGAGGCTGAGCGGGAGAGAATTCGAGATTTGTCCCGGTAAGTTAAATAACCATGGATCTCTCCGCCTTTTCCCCGAGAGGTTTAGAGCAGATCAGGATCAGCTCTGATCTGATCTGATCTGATCCTGATCTGATCTAATCCTCCCTGCAATGTCGATCATAACCACCCTGTTCTCCAATTCAACTGCGACATTATTACACAGTCTGACCGTCGTCGCGCTAGGTACTATTGCACCGTCGATCGTCCCGCCCTCCGTCTGGAAGCGGCCGCAGAGGAGACTCACTCTGCCGCCCATGGAGATAATTCCTCCACTCCCGACGTCCGGCTGTCGTCCGATATCACTCTCACGGCGCTGGCTCAGCTGGCTGTCTTTCGCTTTGCCTGCAACCGCGCCTTTATCTCCATCATCGACGGCTCCAATCAATATTTGATCGCCGAAGCCACCAAATCCATCTCCTTGCGCGATAAGGATCAGCATGACCCCGATGATGGCATCTACCTGGGGGTCCGCACCCTCGACCTGGTCTGGGGGGTCTGTCCTCATTCCATTGCCCTGTTCACCGGGCAGGATCCCTCCAAGGTCGTCGACTCCATCAACGTGACCGCCAATACCTCCCGTTACGTCGTCCGAGACTTTACCCAGGAGGAGTTCTTCAAAGATCGTCCCTATGTCACCGGATGGCCCTATTTCCGCTTCTACGCCGAGGTCCCGCTGTACAGTCCCGCCGGTCATGTTCTCGGCTCCTTTTGCGTCATCGACGACAAGCCTCGCTCCGTCTTTGGGGATCGGGAGATCGCCTCCCTGCGTGAGGTGGCCGATGCCGTCACCCAGCACCTCGAACACGTTCGCATCTCCCATTCGCATCGCCGCGCCGAGAGCCTGGTCAAGGGTCTGACCAGCTTCGTGAAAGACCATCCCGCCTTCGACCCGACCGATGTGCCTGGCCCTAGCCACGGGCCGACTACGCTGGTGCCGAGCACCGAGCCGGCACCCCCGCAGCCTCTGTCGTTAACTGACGACCCGCTGCGAGAGCCTCCCACGCAGCTCCAGTCTGCATCCTCCGAAATGACGGGCGAGTTGGCCTCTTTATTCTCCGCCGTCACTTGCTCCGAGGTCACCGCCACCTCGACCTCCGTCAACGTACCAGGTCCACGCCCCGTCCCGGTCGCGGTCCCAGATGAGGCTCTTCCGCCCGACGGATCGGAGACGCACGATTCCAGCGTCGTGGTGTCCGACCACACCGAATATCCGGTTGTCTCCGTCATCGAACGCGAGGCCCGCTCCGAAAGCCTATTTCGCATCTTCACCCGCGCCAGCCTCACCCTGCGCGACTCGATGGATCTGGATGGTGTGGTGTTCCTGGATGCCAGTCGGTGTAACGCCGGAGTGTGAGTACCGTGTCCAACCCAAGGATTGCAGAGGCGTATTAACGAAACAAGCAGTGTTCGCCCCGGCCTGCCCGGGTCCTGGGAGCCTCTCCCCACCACCGCCAATCCCGAGTTCCTCGCCGATCCCTACCCCAGTCCGGTCGACTTGCCCGGCGTGGGCTCCCTTTCCAACATATCAGAAAAGCCGTGTGAGGTGCTAGGAAGCGCCCAACAGGATGAGGTGAGCGCCAATCAACCCATCACGGAGGCTCTTCTCAACCAGATGATCGCCGCCTTCCCCCATGGTCAGTTCTTCAATCTGCAGGACTGGATTGACGAGGAGGGTGGTCAATCTCTGTCGCCTTCGCTAGAGGAGCGGTCGGAAGGAGATCATACCATGTCCAACATCTGCCGTCGACTGCGCCAGCATCTACCCGATGCCTACTGTGTGCTCTTCTACCCATTGTGGGACTGGAATCAATCACGCTGGCTGGCGGGTACCTTGGTCTGGACCCAGGCCAGCAATCGCGCGCTGGGCGTCGACGAGCTACATTATTTTAAAGTGTTCGGAGACTCTATCATCTCCGAGGTGGCCCGCGTGGATTGGGCCAGCACCCAGCAGTCCAAGTCGGATTTCATCTCCTCCGTTAGCCATGAGCTGCGGTCGCCACTGCATGGCATCCTGGCCAGCGCAGAACTGCTGCAGACAACCCCGCTGCATTCGAGTCAGGCGCATTGGATGAACATGGTCAAGAGCTGTGGATTGACTCTGCTGGACACCTTGAACCACCTGTAAGTTTCTTGGCCCGTTTATGAATTACCAGACTACCCCCTGCTAAATCACAAACAGCTTGGACTTCGCCAAGATCAACAACTTGACGACGACTGAGGAGGCCAGCCCCGACCAGTCCAAACCCAGCGTGACGAACCTTCTAACCGTGTTCGACCTCGACGACCTCATCGAAGAAGTCACGGATGTTCAGTACACGGGCCAGCGATTGGCCCAAGCGGTGGCTCCCTTGACGGGACGCCCAGCGCAGCCGACCTCTACACGGCCGGATGGGGAACTCACAGTCGTGGTGCGTGTACAGGAGCGGAGCACGTGGAGGATACAGTCGGTAGCTGGTGCCTGGCGACGCATCGTGATGAACCTGCTGGGCAATTCGTTGAAGTGGACCAAGGCAGGTTTTGTCGAGGTGTCCCTCTCCAAGGCCCGCCGCGAGTCCAACCCACACACAGTCTTGGCGCATCTGTCGGTCACTGATACGGGTTCGGGTATCAGTCCAGACTTCCTCCGACACAAGCTCTTCTCTCCTTTCACGCAGGAAGACGCTTTATCGGAGGGTCTTGGGCTGGGATTCAGCATTGTGCGCCAGCTGGTTGCCTCGTTAGAAGGCCACATCGACGTACGCAGCGAAGTCGGCGTGGGCACACAGGTTGACATCTATATCCCCGTGCATCCTAGCGCGGCGCAGGCATCCCGTCGCGGCAGCCCGGACGAACTCGCCACGCCGCTGCCGCCTATGGCAGCCTGCCTGATTGGATTTGACGGTTATCCCAATCCGCGGGAGATCCCCACGGGCATCCTGCCGGCCGAAGCCAAACGCAAGCTGGCCATTCGGAGCTCGCTGACTTCGGTGCTCGTTCAGCAACCGGGCTGGACACTGGCACTGGCCGAATCCTTGGACCGCGCGCAGGGCGACGTGGCTGTAGTTGAGCAGGGTGATTTGCACCCTACGCCAGACAAACCATCCCCCCTTGACTCGATGGTGCAGCGCGGGTTCAAATACTTTATCGTACTGGATAGCAACAAGCCTCTGCCGCAAATCGAGGCGCTGGCTCCAAATGTTGTTCGGGTATCTCAGCCGTACGTCGACCTTAATAACACCCTTTCGTGATTTATCCAGACTAACAGTAGAATAGATTCGGACCCCAGAAATTTGACGACGCTATCCGGCGGGTGCAGACTCTAGCACGTGAGGCTGCGCTCAATCGCCCGCCGTTGCGGCCGGCACCGATGCCACTGCAGCCCTCCCTGTCCCCGTCGCCTAGTCTGACGCCGCCGAGTGCCCCAGATTCGGCCATCGATTTCGCCTCCCCCTGTACGCCGCTGGAGCCTGCGCATTCTCATCCTCCCAGTAAAGCTCCCAAGGACATACATGTTCTCATCGTAGATGACAACGACATCAATCTAAAGGTTTGTCGAGAATCCTGCCAACGTTCTTGCATGCCATGACTAATCCTGGTTCATAGATTCTGGCAACGTTCATTCGGAAGATTGGTTGCAGCTATGACACTGCCTCCAACGGACTACTCGCCCTGAACACGTACAAGGAAGCCACTCGGCGCCACGATCTCATCTTGATGGGTAAGACATCTCTCCGTGTCTCGGCACCCAGACTGCAACTGACCATATGCGACAGATATTTCGATGCCCGTGATGGACGGCATCGTCGCGACGGACCACATCCGACGATACGAAAAGAAGAACGGCCTCATTCGCTCGCGTATCATCGCCGTGACGGGCTTGGGGTCGGCAGACCGCCAGCAACAAGCGCTGTCGGCGGGGGTGGATGAGTATTTGGTCAAGCCCGTGTCCCTGCGCGGGCTGAAGAAAGTGATGCGGATTTCATGATGACGACTCTTGCACGATACCTCTTCTCTTCATGGTTCTGTACAAAAGCATACCCCCTGCGGGGGCCTTAGGGGTGTGCCCCTTTGTGTGTGATATATTCTTCCAGTAGACAAATGTATATACGAAGATTTTGCCTGGATGGCTGGGATGCATGATGCATGATGCAGTCAATGATGCGTCAATAGATCTGAAATTCTGGCCTCCGTTTGCTGTGGGTGTGAGTCCCCAGGTTGCTTTAGGGTCGTAATTAGCCAGCACATAGCTGGTTTTCGGGGCGGAATCCCGCATAGCCCGGCAATATGATTACCCGATCGAAAACCATCACTGTGGTGTGGTATTCATTGTAAGCAGAAGTAGTAGCAAAGTACCGGGTCTATTATATTCTTGTGAGAACCAGTTGCTGCTAAGTATCATACCTAGTGTTGTTCTATACTAGTTGCCAGACGAGCGTGCGAAGAGAAATAGCGCAACTGTCCCATAGTAGTTTATTATATATTTTTCCATTTCTAACCGTCGGCACAAGCAGTGGTACTAGTAATAACCAAAGGCAGAACTTCAAATAACTCTGGATCAACAGTTCAGAAGTTTCTCTGTGTATTACTATCCATGTTACTCTGTTAGAACACTTGTATATATGTAAGAAACGCAGTATTTTCGTTTCACCACATGAGAATTCAGCGGTCGGAAATACCATATTTCTTCAAACAGAGTATGCTAGTGTCATCACTATGGGGGAAAAAGAAAAAAAAAAAAAAAAAAAAAAAAAAAAAAAAAAAACGGTCCACTTGCCAGCCATTAGGAATTGTCTATTATATAGTCGCTGCGCTTGGACCATAATTGGGATTGTATACTATGCATAAACTATCACACGGCTCTTACAGCTCCATAATGAGATACTTTCTACGTCCTCCACGGTCCTGCTCTACGCTAGAATACCTTCAGGTCGAGACCAAAAGTGTACACAATTTTTTTGGCCGGCATCAGTGGCGCGACAGGCTGATCAAGACATGCCGCGAACGTGCAGCAGGCTGATCTCTTGATAGTATCCGACGCATTTGACAGTCGAGAGCAAACTCCAGTCTAGTGCTCCTGCACATGTAAGAATCAAAGAGAGAGCTCCGTTCAAGTAGACCTTGAGTCGTATCTTCACCCAGGGCGAGATCCCCACTGGGGGCCAATCCTAGATGGCTTAATGGCCTGCATGTGTTCGGCCTGGGTATAGCCATCTGGTTGGAAGTTCGGCGGAGGTGAAGGTCGGCCTCCGCTTTTGTCGAAGAGTCGAAAATCCGAAGAGTAGCTCTATCCGACCGTCAGGTGTCTAAGAAACACCGCCCACTTGCAGATGGTGCTTATATGCTTATGATACCTGGAAGATGGTATCTGCGACGGTCAAGAACCCCCCTCAACGTATGCAGACCGATCCGCGGGCAGGACAGCATCCCGCAACATGGCCTGGTGCAAGGGGCCCAGCCCCCAATCACCTGACCAGTCCACCATGCGCCGTCCGTTCTTGAAGTGCTCCGCCAAATGATCTGCGCGTGCTGCCCACGTTGGCAGGATTAGCTGGCAAAATCCACAGCGGCTTTGCACATCATTCGTCACGACGCGACAAGCCTCCACACGTAAGGCAGGGACCGTGGTACAGTGATGAAACTTGCGAAAGTGCTGGATCAAATGGTCTTTACGCCGAAAGGAACGTTCTGATAGCGGGCGATCCGCACACACGTCGAACTCATGGGTCGAAAAATGAGATTCGGTCAGTGGAGAGGCTCCGCAGAAATCGCATTGTAATACCTCCGAGCCAGCCAGATCCAGAACGCCCGATCCCACGCTACAGATCCAGGATTCCAACGACAGGTGTACGCTCTTTTCATGACGGACCCAATCATGCTTTTTCCTGAACGCATCCACACAGAAGGTACACTGAAACGGGCTACCCGCGGCCGACTGACGCCTGGGCCGTCTGCGACGGGAATGGGATCGCGGCCGCCCATCCGATAGGGGGAACGGCAGAAAGCTCTCCGACTGATGACTCCAGGCGGATGAGAAGCTCCCGGACGACGCCTGCGACGGTTCACTGTCGATACTCGAAATAGAGGATGCGAAGTGGTGAGAACTGGGACTCGCGCCGCCAGGTGTGCTGGGATTATCCCAGGCGGCATCAGTGCCGGCGGCGGCAATAGCTTGCTGAATAGCCGACTCTGATACGGGTTCTTGGTCTGGTGGTGATCGCTGCCAGCGTTCCATTGGAGTCAGGGCCGCCGATCGGGAAATGGGCATTGGGGAGCCGCTGCGGAAGATCTGACTCGGTCGGGAGGTGCGGTGAACCATACGATGGCGCCGTCTGGCATTGGCAAACCAGGTGGAGATCTGCTTCTCGGTGAGGCCGGTCTGCTGAGCAAATGCTGCCTTCTGTTCATCTGTGGGATACGGAGCATGCTGGTTCCGATAGAACCAATCCCGCAATACTTTGGCACCTTTTCGGGAAAACCGTGGCCTGTGCTGTCCGTCCTCTTCCTTTCTTTCCTGGTCATGTGACGATTGCGCCTGGCCATTCTGTGAATCCGATAATGCGTGTGAGGTAGAATTCAGTTCCTCTCTAGTCCACTCGGTGACGCCATGCATATGATTGAATACGGGAAAGACGGTTTCGAAGCCGGCAGGGTGGCGCTTCTCGCCGCGGGCGAGGCTGCATTCGCGGAAGAGGGCGACGCAACTGGAACAGGATGTCACGGGGTTCGGATTGGCCGGGGTGGTGCGAATGATGAGGCACTGCAGTCGGTGCTGTTGACAGTACATGCAGGGGACAGGGGGACGATATGCGCCAGCGAGCCACTGAGAGACATTGACAAAGTCATCGGGCGGGGAAATGATCGTTGTGTCGTTAGTGGAATCCGGCTGCGTCGACCAAAGGTTGTCGCTGGAAAACATCTCCAGTGAGCTCCAGTCATCCTGCAACTGAGGAGTCATAGATGAGAGAGCCTCCGTGTCTACCACGCCCGGGAGGGCATCTGGGAAGACGGAGGGCAGCCATTGCGCCCAGTGGTCGTCGTCGGTGGATGGTGGGGGAGCGTCGGAGGAGTTGGCCATGACGTGGGGAGGGAGGTAAGCTGGGGACGAGCCGCCTGAAGAAAAATTTAAGAAGAGTGGACTATGGGGAATGCCATAGTGAAGGCATAGAAGGCAGTCCACAAGACAAGAGAGCAGGGAAGTTACACATAAAAAGGAAGAGGAGAAGATGGAGGAGGAGATGGAGAAGAAGGGAAAGGCTACCCTTTGGGAAGGCGGGGACAGAAAAGGGTAGCTTATTTCACCGCCTTCTATGTTTAGGGGGGAAGTCGATGAATTCAGCCGGTGATTGGCCTGATAGACAAGGCTTTTGAGTCACCACATGACTAATCTCCACCAACTTCGCCCCGATGTTAGTAAGTACTGGATCATATCATCAACAACAATTGCTCAAGGATTTTTCAGGTCTATTCTTTCACTCTCTATATCCTCTCCTCCACGTGTACATAGTGCCTAACCATGTTGTCTCTATCTATTTACAAAATTGCTGGATAAACTGCCCCAGAATCTCCCGCAGCTCCCGCATACTGTCCACCTCCACCCATTCTTCGCGCGAGTGCAAGCCTGCCCCCAATGGGCCAAACACCACGCTTGGGGTCCCTGCCTCAGTGAGTAATGCGGCATCACACCAGAACGGAGCACTTTGGACCCGGGGAGGTTGTCCGACAACCTCGGTGCCCAGCTGGACCAATTGCTGCACCACGGGATGATCCTTGGGAACATGCTGGCTGGGGCGCCATAGCGTGATGCGCGGCTCTCGATACTGGAAGTCGGGATGCTCGTCACTTAGTCGCTTTAGGATGGCACCCAGCTCAGCCAGGATCATCTCATTGGTCTGCACCGGCACAGTGCGGTATTCCAGAGTCAGTGTGCAGCTGGCAGGGTACGAGGAGACTTCTTCTCCGCCCTGGATGACTCCACAGTGCAGTGACCCCGGTCCTAGCACCGGGTCAATGGGCAGTTGCGTCTGATACTCACGCAATGCCTGGAGCAGGTGCCCCATGTTCAAGATGGCGTCCACCCCATCGGCTGGCTGGGACCCGTGGGCCGCTCGGCCCAAGATCTCCACTTCTACCCACACAAAGCCCTTGTGCGCGTGCGCGATGGCCATGTTAGTCGGCTCGAGGACGATCCCCGCATCAGCCCGCCAGCCTGCCGCAATCACGTCCTGGGTGCCCTGCGAAGCATCTTCCTCGTCTGCTACCGCTGCGACCATCACATCTCCAGCCAGTCGTTGCTCTCGGGCCACGAGAAGGGCTGAGAGCCCGGCCGCCAGACCACCCTTCATATCCAACGTGCCGCGACCAAACACGGCCTCCTTTCCATCTTTCACCCCCAGATGGCCTGTGAGCGCATCGCCATCATAGGTGGTCAGACTGACTGTATCGACATGTCCGTTCAACATGACGGACGCTCCTCCGCCGGAGCCGCGGATGATGCCCACCACCGAAGGTCGTCCGGGCGCCGTCTCGATGCGATGGTGCTCGATGGCACGATGGGCGAACCAGGCACAGAGGTAGTTGGTGATGGCCGATTCTCCAGCGCCCTGTGTCTTGGACAACGTGGGATTGGAGGAGTTGATCCGCGTGAGCACCTGTGTCAGTGCCACCGGATCATCCACGGAGACATCCATTGGGACCCCGTAGGGACGAGAGCCCTCCGTGCTGAGGAGCAGGATGACGGAATCTGGGGAAAAGAAAGTCGAGGTCGGTGAAGCCTCCGCCTTCAGCCGGCGGATGGCAGCCAGGGAAGCAGCACCACAAGGACCGGAGTCGATGGATTGGGCAGCCAGGTCTTGCACGGCGCAGTGGCTCTCCCAGTCCGAAATGGTGAGACTAACGTCGACTAGCTGCCGCAGCAGGGGCCAGGCGGCGGACGATACCGTGCCGCAGTTCATGCCGGCCATGATGCTGGGACTAGTGATGACGGAGCTTGGATGGCCTTGTTGCAAGCTGTGCGTCAGGCTAGGCGCTGTATCCGGCTCCACGGCCACGACGGTGGCGGGCGTGTCGCGCGACTTATAGTATGTGGCGACAGCTTCCGCGAAGGAGCCCACGCCCACCGGGGCGACGACGAGGCTGTTCTGCAGGCCCAGGGCGTGCAGCTGGGCGTCGGCTTCCTGGAGCAAGGTGGCATAGCCCTCCACCACCCAGGCTGGGATCTCTTCGTAGCCTTCTAGCGCCGTATCCTGCACCAGGATGCCCTGGGACATTTGGTTGGCGGCCTTGGCAGCGGTCTCGACGGCGTGGTCATAGTCCCCGTCCACCACTTTGACTTCGGCTCCCTCGGAGCGGATCTTTTCCCGAGTGTAGGCGTGCATCGTGCATGGGACGTAGATGTGACATTGGAGCGACATCTGCCGGGCGACGCGAGCCACAGCACGGCCATGGTTGCCCTCGGTGGCCGCGAGCAGGGTAATCGGCGCGGACTGTGCGCGCACCCGCTCGATCAAGGTGTCAAGTGGTGTACCCTCTGGTAACTGTACAAACGAGCGGATGGCCCGGTAGATGGCCCAGGAGGCCCCCAGGACTTTAAAAGAGGGTAAACCGAAGCGGTTGCTCTCCTGCTTGAGGTAGACAGCACGCACTCCTAGTTCCTCAGCCACAGCGGGCAGCGGCACCAGCGGGCTCGGCGCATAGCCGGGGAATTGTTGGTGGAAGGCCAACGCCCCCGGGGAGGCCGCCGAGGTGGTCGTGGACGAGCTGGGATTCACGTAGATCGGCCTGCGGAAAGTGGACATTATGATGGGATTTCTTTCTGAATTTATCATCTATCCCACTGACTGGATGGTGCGCTTCCATATATAACGGGCGGGGAAAAGGCCTTCATTCCCGGTTGCCGAGAAGGGATGCGCCCTCTCGCGACAAACCCTCATTTTACTTGTCCCCAGAAGGCGCAGAGGCAAACCCGGAAACGGAATTCCTCCCTCGTTTCGAAAGCAATGTATTTCGTACTGGGTATAAGACTCGACCTGTACCAGCAAACTGGTAGAGTCCAGTAACTACTACAGCTGCGCCTCTACGCTCCGAAGATGTTTGGCCGTACACTTACCCGCCAGTTGTCGCGCCCGGCCTGGCGCCGTTGGCTGTCCACCGCGTCGGGTTCAGGCCTTCGCATCAACTCGGATCGCCTCATGGAGACTCTCCATCAAACATGTGAATGGGGAGCTGCCCATCGCTACGGCGAGTAAGTGATGCGCCCGTTGGAAACTTCCCCAGTCTCTGTTGAGATGGAATATACAAGCTGACCACTGAATGGCAGAGGTTCGACAGAGACCGGTATGGCTCGACTATGCCTGACTGACGAGGATGCCAAAGTGCGCCATTGGCTGCGGGAAGAAGTTGAGAAGCTGGACTGTACAGTGACGGTCGACCAGATGGGCAACATGTTTGCCAGACAGCGAGGGTCCCTGGGCTCTCCCGCGCCTATGACGGCCATGGGCAGCCATCTCGACACTCAGCCCCGAGGTGGTCGCTATGACGGGATTCTGGGTGTTCTCGCAGCCCTGGAGGTATTGCGCACCATGAAGGAGAATGGATTCCGAACCAACTTTGACATCGGATTGGTTAACTGGACCAAGTACGTCTTAACTCCTGCATACTCATTGATGTTACACCATCATTCTAACCACTGGCACACAGTGAGGAAGGTGCTCGGTTCCCCAAGTCCATGTGCTCCTCCGGTGTCTGGGCTGGAGAAATCCCCCTAGAAAAAGCCTGGGGACTGACAGACATCTTCAACCCGGCCGTGACCCTGCGCTCAGAGTTGGAGCGCCACGGCTTCCTCGGTTCGGTGGCCTGCTCCCATGACTCAGCTACTGGATATCCGCTCGGTGCTCATTTCGAGCTCCACATCGAACAGGGACCTATCCTCGAGGAGGCGGGCAAGTCTGTAGGTATCGTGCGTGGAGCGCAGGGATACCGGTGGTTCACCATAACGGTGGGTGGTCGTGATGCCCACACCGGAACGACACCCCTGGCAGCGCGGCGGGATCCCGTTCTCGCTGCGTCCAAGATGATCGTGGCCTCCAATGCCATTGCCAAACGACATGGCGCACTCGCCTCCACGGGTGTGATGAAGCTGCCTCGCAGTTCCTCCACCAACACAGTTGCCTCCAAAGTGACCTTCACCCTGGACATCCGCCATCCCCAGGACGCTGTGGTGCACGCGGTGCAGGACGAATGTCTGGAGGCGTTTGCTGAAATTGCGCAGGAGGACGGCAAGGGCGTCTCCCTGGACTGGACGCTGGATACTGATTCTGCGGCTGTCAAGTTCGACGAGCACTGCATCACCGCTATCCAGGATGCAGCCACGCAGCTGGTCGGAAAGGACCAATGGATGCAATTGACTAGTGGAGCGGGCCACGATAGTGTTTATACTAGTCGGCATTGTCCCACAGCGATGATCTTTGTGCCGTGCAAGGAGGGTGTCAGTCATCATCCCGAGGAGTATTGTAGCCCGGCTGATTGGTAAGTGTGTTGTTGATGTTGTGCTTATATTGTTGCTGACTCTTCTATGTAGTGCTCTCGGTACTCAGACGCTGCTGGAGGCTGTGGTCAACTATGATCGCATGAGAGGGGATCTTTCCAAGGCCTAGAATGATGGCTAACACAGTCACACTTTTGCCACCTTGTGGCGTACCCTTTAGTATACACTTCCGAACCCTTCTCGGCTGTTTTAGGTTATAGACATCTTATTCAAATTATTTAGTTTATATGTAATAATAGTATCACAACCAATACTATGTACAACCCCTCAAGCACTCTTGGTCAATCGCTCATATCATGGTGTCAACACCTTTTAACTCCGGTCTAGATGCTCCAAGATCCAATCTACCTCGTCCTTTGCCGTGGCGAGAGCATGCTCGGGGCCATACCGAGGCCGCCAGCCAAACTGTCGACCATGCTGCGCATCCAGCACACATCTACCAACATCAGTACAAGTACATCTCGCCAGCATCAATTCTTCGGAAACTTACCCTCCGCCCAGTTCCACAGGCACAAAGTCCTTCGGACGACTCAGCGCCTCGCCTATCTCCTCCAGGACAGCATCATTGGCATCCCCCACCGTAGCATCCTCAATCACTCCTCGTTCCGCCAGCCTTTGTGCCATAGCACTATACAAGTCATCCCAAGCCACAGTGCCAGAGGCAGCCAAGTAGTACCCTTGTCGACCCGAATCCAGCGTTTCCTCTAGGAGCATTTTCCGAAGCAGATCCAGATACAGGCCGACGGTGTCCTGTATATGAGCGACGGGCCAGACCTATGCCACATTAGCCTTGAGCTAGAGTAAGATTCAAAACAAGACGAGGAATAAATGCATACAGGCCGTCCCGAATCCACCCTATACACGCGCTTCGCCTTGAGGGCCGCCTTGACAATCGCGACCGTCTGGATGGAGATGCGGTTCCCAAACCCTTCTCCCGGGCCGTAGACCACACAAGGAATGAAGATGTAGCTGCGTACTCCATGTGCTTCTGCCGTAGCGATTACGGTGTTATTCGCCTCCAAAGCCTAGACCCAGTAAGTATATAAACAATTGAGAAGATAAAGAAAAGAGATGGCACTCACCGGCCCAAGCCACGGATGCGACGGCTTCGCAGTCTCCTGCATTTCATACAGTCCTGGATCAGCATCCGAGAATGCACGATCGGTCGGATGTCCAGCATGACTGCTGAATAGCTTAGCACCAGAAGTATGCAAGAAATGGACGGTTTTCCCGGTGCGCTCGCGCACTTGGCCCAGAGCCTGGATCATGGGTATTTGAGTCCGGGCGCTGGCGGCGTCGATGAGAAAGTAGATGATGGAGATTTCATGCTTGACGATGGTCTGGATAATGCTCTGGTCGTCATCGAGGTTTATGTATAACGGAGTCGCGCCGTATTGCTGCACAGCTTGGCTTTGTTGCTCAGTTCGCACGAGAGCATACACGGTGCCGTGGGAGGGCAATTGGGCTGTTTGCCAGCGGGAGAGGAGAGTTCCGCCCAGGTAGCCTGAGGCTCCGGTGATTAGGATGTTGTGAGGACGGCTGGTGGTCATGCTGATGTACTTCGAAATATGAAATGGATGGTAGGTGATTTGTAGTTGGGTTGCTGCTTATTTTATACTTGCTGAAAGTTGGTGATTGAATCCCGATTGGTAAGAGATTCCCGCAAATGAGTAATCTGCCATCAACATGAGCCAACATGAGTCACCCTAAGTCACCCTAAGTCATTGAACTTCACGACTCACGATTTATATGATATCATTTGCCAAATCCTACCTAACTAGGTAAAGAATAATAAGCAATATATTTCATTACTCTTATCGGTATTTTCTGGGCTATTGCGCACTAACATTACAGATGACATATCAGCAACATAGAACAGCTAGTCAACTACCTCATTCCCAACAACTTCAACTATCCCCTTGTCTAATCTCACATCATTCAAGACTCAGACTTGCTAGTCCCGCTTCCAAGTCATTTGCACGCATAACTCCGTCGACCGTTTGATGTCCCTGGCCCCCAACTGGGGCACCACACTCGGGACACGTTGAGACTTGCATCGCCCCTCCACATTCGCCGATCGTGAATGGATGCCCGTTTGGACAATAGTACCAGTGGCCAATGCCCATGAATTCGCGGTTCATGGCCGTGATCACTGCCATTCGTTCTTCGTTGGAGACGGCGCTATAGAATGTTGAGCCTCTTAACATCGCCTTGGCGCTCTCAATCTCTTCCGAAAACCCCTGGGTTTGGCCTGGATACTGCCTACAAAGTTGCTCGGCAGCATCTAGAGCTTCGCAGCCTTCGGTAAGCCGACGCTCAGCATCCGCTATATCTTTTATGTGTGATCGCTGCAGAGCACAGAGCTGCGCCAGGAAGATGTAGCCCTCAGCTTGATGGGCAACTCGATGCAGGTCACCGGCTAGCTGGATGAGGCTGTGGCAGTCATCCATATTTTTCTGCAGATCGACCAAAAGCTCACGCCGTGTTGACAGTGGAGTTGCAACGTTGTAAAGCGAGAGAAAGTCCCCGAGCAGTGCAATGTCTAACCGGATGAGAAGTGCTCGTGCTAGCAAAACACCCTTCGTTTGCAACACACTTTCATTGAACTTGAACGTCCCCTGGGATTCTTTCTGCCGCCGTGCATGCTCCACCAGGTACTGAACGCGACTGAAGGGTTGCTCTTCGACTTGAACCCTGGAGTAGTATTTGACCATGCGCTTCCTCAATTGGAGGAGTCCATCCCAGCGATTCATTTTGTTCTTCTTCATGAGATCCCCCAAGCGTTTGATTTGTTGGTTACCAGAACCATCAACCCGGATGGCTTCACCGATTTGGAACATTGCCAGCGACCCAGCCAAATTCTTGGCCTCAGGTAGGGCGGTAACCAGCTTTGGCAGTTCCTGGGCCATTGGAACGTATTCATTGTTGAGGTACAAGATAAATTTCTTTGTGGCCTCATCCAACATGGCCCGACGTACCAGCCGACCGTACCGAGAAATATCCCGTAAAGATCCCCGGCAGGTGGCACATCTTTTGACGTCCTCGACGGAAAATGGCCTGGATGACTCGGTGATCGCGACTGGTTTACCGTCGGCATCCAACTCATAGTGTCCTTTCATGTCCATCTGGCCATCCATACTCTCCATGGTCAAGAAATGTCCGCATCGAGGAAAGATGCAGGGGTTTTCATTAAGGTCTATCTCCCGATATGCCTCGCCGAGTATAAAATCAACAACGCGGTCCTTGACCTCTGGAGCAGCACATATCTGGCAGAAAGGAGCTGGCGGACAAATCTCGCCACAAACAGAGGGACATTGATGGCCACAGGGCAGAAGTTTCTCGCAGCGCTTGGAGCAAGGCACATTGTCGCAAGGAGCCGCACAGGGCAGCGTACATGAACCGTGAGGACACGACGATGGGCATTTAGTCTCGGCGCAGGGAACGCAGGGCTCACAGCACTTGTTGGGGCACTGGGAATGGCCACAATGAACATCGCAACGGGCCTCACACGGAGGACAGGACTCCGGCTCGTGGCAGATCCGAGTACAGCTATGTGCACACGTCGAGTAATTGCGACCACACGGCTGTTCGCATCGGCCATGGTTGACTTGAGCATTGTTGTCCCCATCATACCGAGTACACTGACAGCATTTGCGTCGGCAAGGATGTCCGCAGGCCAGAATGGCTCCACACACTGCTGGGCAATTAAACGTGGAATCCTCGACGTTGATATGACAGGGCACTGTCACCGTGTGCTTGCACCCGCGCACCTGCTTCACCACAGGCACTGGACACTTAACCTGCGTCGGATCTTGCGCCTGCCAACATGGGAGCTCCACTGCAGCATGTCCACATCTGAGCTTCCGGTTGGCGTCGAACACGATCACCTGGCATTGTTGGGGACATTTGTCGCCACAGTGCTTCGGGCAGGCATGATCGCATCCCTTCAAAGGTCTTGGACAAGGTTCCTGGCAGTAGACCGCATCATGGAGCAGTGTCGAATGGCATTTCTGCTTACAGGCATGACCGCATCGCAATCGGTTGGCACAGCGCTGATTGCAGCCGCCCTCTGGGGAGAATTGCACGAAGTGGTCGGGCTCCGAAACAGCAATAGGGGATTCTGGATGGCGTGGGCATTGTAGCTTGAGCTGGGCGCCAAAGTTGTCCTTATCCTTCAAGATCCCCACGACTTGGCGCCACATCGGTACATCCATCGAGGTAGCAGCGTTACCTATGATATACATGCCGTGCTTTGCACGGGACAGCAGAACGTTGATGCGGTTAGAGGTGCGCAGAAACCCGCAGCGTCTCTGGGCATTGCTTCTGACCAATGATATTACCACAACCTTGGCTTCCTCACCCTGGAAGTTATCAATGGTGGCTGCACGAACGGTCTGTAGTGCATTTGATCGAGACACCGGAGTATTACCTGCGTCTGATTCATTTAGTCCTGCCGCCTCCAAATCATCCTGGTCACGATCGCCGAGGACGATCGAAAACGACTCGCTGAGCCGACGCCGTAGCCGATGGAGCTGTCCCAGGTAAGGGGTCAGGACAGCAATTTCTCCCGCTCTATAACAGCCTTGTCGGATCAAGTGAGCGACTAGTGCGGTGGTCATCTCCACCTCGAACGCGTTCCAGTGTGAGGTGTTTACCGCATCGGTGCTGGAATTGTCGGCTTCGAGGTGTTGATGATCAAACCAGAACAGCCTCTGGCGCATCCCGCATACCTCCGGGTATTCCAAAACAGAGGGAGAATCTTCTAAGCGAGGGTACAAAGTGTCTCTGACCAGCTGTGCGATGGAAGGATGCATTCTGCGTTGCGTTTCCAACGTGCTAAACGGCATCCGCACCCCTGGGCCATCCTCGCCGGGTTCAACCAGTCGCTCAAATAATGATTGGTCCAAAGAGTACTGTTCACCACCTCGGTAGTTCTCTCGAGAAAGGTTGTAGTCTTGAATCTGCGGGCGAAGTTGCTGGTGGTCTCCAATGAGTATGGCATGCTCGACGGAAGGCAGAAGGGCTGTCAGGAGATGAGCCTCCAACACCTCTCCAGCCTCTTCGCACAGCACTACCTTGGACTGAAGGCGGCGAAGCATCTTGAGATTTCGAGCGAGGCCACTAGTCGTAACCCCGATAACCTGTGCCTGTCGGAGACATCGCAGATCGACCTCGTGTCGAACATCGTTCAGTTTTTCCTTGCTCCTCTTTTGTTCATGCACCAGGTTCTTAGCTTTGTCGTGCTTCTGACGTCTATTCTCCGTGAGCCAGTGCTCATAGATCATTTGCCGTTCCTTCACGCTCATTTGCTCGAGTTTTATATTCTCGAGGATACCGATAGATCGGGGCTTCTCCGTCGACTTAATTCCTCTGTTTATCCACTGCCGAAATGCATTATTGCCCTTCTTTGACGTCGCAGTTATCCATCCCTCCTCGTCGTTGCTGAAAAGCTGGCGATAATGACTGGGGTTATGGCGCTCCAGAAACCGCTTTAAGTTAGCCTCGGATCCTTCTGAATATAATCGTAGAGCATCGAATTCCTTTACACACTCCTCGAGTTGAACATAGAGGTGATACATCGAACTCTTTTCGACTTTGGTCTGCGGAGGCCTGTCGGCTAATTTGCTCAAGGTGTATTTCTCGACGCGTTCGGACTTGCAGCGCGATCCAATTCGGACGATCTGTGTCGTAATCTTCTTTTCCAACAGCTCTTCAAGAAGCTGGTCGAGGGCATGATTGGTATAACAGACGCAGATAATCGGTCCAATATTGGCTTTGGCTTTGGCCGCATTGGCTAGCAGCACTTTGATCAAGGCAACTCCAGTGTAACTCTTCCCTGTGCCTGGAGGGCCCTGGATGAGACCTACCTGGTGCTGAAGGGTGTTTATTAGGCCCACGGCTTGAGCCGGATCAAGAATCGACTTCTGTTGAAATTTCTCCAAGTCAAAAGCCTGGCCGGGACGGAGATGCAGTTCGGTCTCGTCGGTCATTAAGCAGCTAAGATCGAACTTGAACCCGGGCTTGAGAGCGTACGCTGGCGGAGGCACTTCTGCCACCTGGTCCGGATTTTCGGAGGACGCTGGAGCCAGCAGGTTCGCGAAAGGCAGGTCTTCACTTCGCTTCATCTTTTGGAGCGCGTGCAATGTCGGAGCAAAGGCTGGTAGCAGAATGCCGGGAAACTCCACTAGGGTGACGGGAGAGACTGCGCCACGCGGACGATAACGATCCAGAACGAACTGCACATGATGGTTTGTAGGGTCGACGAATTCCAAAGCGACGGTTGAGACATCTTTCTCCTTCCAGAGAGACGGGGAATCCCTGGGCTGAGGTGTGCCGGGCGGCAACCTGGGTGGCTCAGCTACCGTACAAAACAGTACGTCTCCTCCACTCTTATCGATGAGGCATACAAGGGCGCCACTTTGTAGGCGCCTAGATTGGCTCCACCATTCCTCACGCTGCTTGTCACGCAGTCCCTGCACCTGCGCAAGCTGACGGAATCGGATCGTAAACTGGAGCCCTGCATGTCGATCAAAGGACAAGGAAGCCACCTTAACGTTCAGATATGCGTACGTCCGGACTTGGTTACCCTGTCTAGTGTGTGCTGTATTTTCGGGGCGAAGCTGATGATGTATGACGTCTCTCAACTGCCCGACCGTGTCTTCACGGAGCAATCGGAAGTTGCGGTCCAGGAGCCCGGCGACACCGCTGATATGCCACTGTCGAGGGTCCTTCACGGGAAGATACTCGGTGTGCGGGGACAGGATCTCTTCAGATGTGGGCAGGATCTGAATGTCGCAGATGTCCGCCGAATCGTTGTTGTGGCGGCCCCCCGGGGGAGTGCGGTGGATGATGAATGACGAGGGAAGCTTGTCGCTCTCAGGGGTGGGCTGTCCAGAGGAAGCTATGCTTGGAAGTGCTGCACCGATACTGAGTCGATGCAGAATTCTTTGCAAGTAGACCCTGACATTGTACAGAGCACCTTGCGCCTGCGAGACTTCATGATCTTTCACGATGGACTGGAAGCGGTTGGCCAATAGCTTGAGGCCCTCGTGGACGTACGCCTCTGAATTCAGCTCAAGTATGTGCCAGAATGTCAGGAGAGACATTTCGAGGCGGTTGGTCTGATTCTCCGTGACCTGGTCCTTGTTGTACGGTAGCATGTCTGCCAGGAAGCCCAGCAGGTCCAGTGCCCGTCTGCCCGCCAAGCCATAGAGGAAAGCATAGATCGTACCAACAGCCTGCTCGAGAACCAGAGAGTTCCGCACACCAGGATGCGTTACGATGTTCAGAAAAGGCACCACCTGCTGATCAAGAATGACCGACTTCTGTGTAGAGGACCGGGCTGCCAGGATGTTGTCGTCGATCAACTCCTTCATGCGCTTCAAGCCGCCTTCCTCGGCCAGGGCGCGGATCACCTCTTGCTGCACCCCGACATCTTGATCGATCAATCGTTGTGCTTCCCGCAGAAAGCTTCCAAGCCGATGCCCCAATGGATAGTCCCGGTTGGGGTCCCACAAGTTTCGTCTCCAGGCACGAAAGTCGCTCTCGCTAGCTGGTGGCTCGGGTCTCTTCGTGTTTAGGCGAGGCGCATTACGGTTGTTGTCGCGGGAAGTATCGTGTGAAAACTTGCAGCGTCGAAACTTGCATTTCCCATCTCGAGCAAAATCGCGACAGATTCTGGTGCTGATAAGTCAGTGATTCTTCCGTATAGATTGCCTGTGAGTGACTTGCACTCACTTCTGGTTGGCCATCACGATGTAGATGGGTATCTGTATCTTTCTTCAAAATAACAGAGGAGGTGACTTTCCGATCCAGAAGGTAGGGTAGCCGATGAACCAGTTGATTTGAAGTTGAGAATATGCGAAGGGAGATATCCAGGTGCAGTTTGGAAAGTACCACGATGGCGAGGGAGATGGCGAGGTTCAACGATACAAAAGAGTAACACAAACTCAACAAAACCAAAAGGAAAGTAGAAAACGGGTACTAATAGCTCATAATTCTGAAGGGTCAAGGTGAAAGAGCTCTTGAGCTGGCACCACTAGCTGCCTCAGCCTTGTGCAATAAGAGAGCCCATGGGAGGGGAAAGAGAAGGAAAGCGCCTTGTGGGCGCGTCGCTGCGGCGGTTCACTCTGGGTTGTGCCAGGCTGAGCAACACCATTGGCCCACGTCAGTCAGTGAAGCCAACAGAAAAGGAACTGGAATCACACATGGAATGGTTCTGGGTGGCTGTTGGGAAAGCTCGACTTGCATTCACTGCCTAGTGCATCTAGCGAGTGTCTTGCTGTTGAGCTGAAGGGGCAGTGCTGAGCCACTCCCACAAGGCTGCCATGTAAGTTGATGTCATTGCTACTAGTTGGCGCGCTGCTCTATCAGTCAGGAGAGATAAGTGCATTTCATGTGACATACATATCTTGTGCTGGCGGTTAATATCACATCAAAGGACTGGATGATATTACACCTCTTGACGAGGCCCTTGCGTATATCAGGGCCAACCGCCGGAAATCACTTCCTACGGCCGCTCGGCATCCCTAAAACAGACTTCCCGCATCCTTTTGCCCTCCACTTCCACCTCATTTTCTGCTGTTCCCCAAAGCAAAAAAACCAGTCACTAAAGAGACACAGAAACGCCCGATCGAACACATATCGAGCCTTCAGATTTCAGAGATATACAGCACTATTTCTTTCCACCCAGCCCGATCCCCTGCGTGATGGTCCCCAGTCCCAGACCCTCCAGGAGCTTGTCCACGCCCAAGCCACCGAGCAACCCTTGAAGAAGGCCTCCCAGACCCAGACCATTCAGAAGATTACTCACAAGACCCAGAACGCCACTGAGCAAGAGACCGACGGCCGCGATGATCTGGAACAACGGCTCGGACAACAGCGCCCAGAGCGGGTTGATCTCTTTCTTCGCATGGGGCATGTCGGCAATCATACTCTTACCCCGTTCGATCGTCTCCGTCACTAGCTGTGTCAAATCCTTCAGTAATTCCGCCAGATGATGCTCCTGTGGAGTGGCTTCTTGGGAGGCACTGCGGGCTTTGGCGTTGGCAGCAATGTGGCCATCCGGATCCAACGCTCGCAGGGCTCCTTTACACTCCTGCAGAATGGTGCCAGCCTCTTCGATCAACGGTTTTACCTCCTTGACCAGTGCTTCTTCATCCAATTCATCCTTGGGTGTACTATTGGCCTTTTCTATATGCTGTTCGGATCAGCGTCAGCAAAGTGTTCCTATTAGAAGTATGCTCATCAAATGGATGGGTGAATACCTGAGTGATCATTCGACACATGGGTTCCAAGGAGTCCAGAGCTTGCTGAACAATTGAGCACATCTTTTTGGCCAGCTCATTCTCTTCTTCCTGTCGAGCCAGCTGCTCGCGCTCTTCGGGGGACATTTCCGGTTCCTCGGGCTCTGGCTCTGGGGGTATATTCTCCAGCAAGGTACATTCCCCGATCCTATTGCCGGCACTGTCCACAACATAGCCATCCTTGTCAATCGTTCGGCCGATGAGGTTCGACAGTTCTCCCTGAGTGAGCTTGCCAATGAGATTGCCATCTTCATCGCGGACCTCTCCTTCCCGGTTAACCTTACGGCCAGCCATGGGACTGGGCGGTTCTTCTGGGGCAGACCACGGTTCAGCCCTGCCAATGCAATTCCCAGCCGAGTCAAGGACCTCTCCATCATCGTCCACGGCGCGCCCAGCAAGGCGTTTAGGGTCTCCCTCGACTAGACGACCAACCGGTGTGCCGTTCGGGTCGACAACCTGTCCCTCTTTATTCACCGTCAAGCCATCTAGGCCGCTGAATGGTCCCTCTGGCCGCTCTCGCTCGGCATCGGGAATGAGTTCGGCTTGGCCGACAACGTGGCCCGCAGCATCCCAGACCTGACCCTGCTCATCCACGGATTTGCCCGCCAACTTTCGAGGGTTACCTGTCACCAACCGTCCAAATACCACTCCGTTCGTGTCCACGACATTGCCCATCTTGTTTACCACTTTGCCAGCTAATGCAGACAGATCGGGTACCTCCACCTCCTCGGCAGGGGGCTCACATGGTGCAGCTCGCCCCAAGACAGTCCCATGCTGGTCCACAATTTCTCCATCCTCATCGACATCATATCCCTGGAGCTTCTGGGGATCCCCTTCGATCACACGACCCAGGATGTTCCCGTCGCCATCCTCCACCCAACCAGATCCATTCACCATCAGGTCCGTGCATCCCTGGAATGGCCGGCTGAGATCTTTTCGCTCATTCTCGGGGATCAGGTCCACCTGCCCAATGACCTCCCCGTTGTCGCCCCAAATGAGACCATCCGGCGCAATGGTTCGGCCGGCAAGCTGTTTGGGATCGCCCTCAACGACTCTGCCCAGAGGCACTTGGTCCGGCCCAATCACGAGGCCAAGCTTGGTGGGCTTAAGCCCTGCCAGACAACTGAGATCCGGCTTCTCCTCCGTTACCTCGTCCGCAACTTCTTCTGGCTCCTGCCAGGGTTCTGCGTGACCGAGCAGGTTTCCATGCCGATCGAGAATGTCGCCGTCCTCGTCAACCGCGCGGCCTGCGAGCTTTTTAACATCCCCTTCAACTACCTGTCCAACGCGTTGACCGTTGTCATCTAGCACCCATCCCTCCTTGTCAACATACAAATCTTTCATTCCTTCGAAGATGCTGGTTTCTTCCGCCTCTGGTAGAACAGGCTGTACCTTGCCAATGACATTACCGCGGTGGTCCCAGAACTGGCCCTTATCGTCAAGCTCAAAGCCTCCTCGAAAGATCCTTTTTGCATCGCCTTCAACCAACTCCCCAACTAGGTTACCCTGAGTATCCAAGATACTGCCGAACTTCGTACATTTTAGGCCTTCGAGAGTCGATATATCCGGTAATTGCGGCAGTTCTGCCACTTCTTCGGCCTCGGGAAGTTCATCGGCCTGTGGCAGTTCATCGACTTTCTCAGTCACGACATCAACCCGACCGATCAAGTCCCCGTCCTCGTCCAGGATCTCTCCATCGGCATCAACAACCTGACCAACAAGGTCATCAGGATCCCCCTCAACAACCTTTCCGATTGTTTTCCCCTCTGCATTGACAATGTTTCCGCCTTCACCAACAGAAAGGCCTTTCAGGTCTCCAATGCTCACTGCAGCTTCCTTCACTTCCGATACATCTGGTGGTTCTGGTATGCCATCTCCGAGATCAGTTTCTTTCTCGGGCTCAACCACTCCTTCGGTAGGCTCTTGTACGCCTTCTCCAGCCTTCTCTTGCACTTGATCCGGCATTTCAGCGGGGACCTGATCCTTCATGGATTCAGTGCCTTCCCCGATCCGGCCCAGTTGCACGGCTGCTCCCTTGCCCTTGTCCGCTAGCCCCGCGGTGGACGAAGAACCTGCCGCAGTGTCTGATGGCATGGCTTCTCTTTGTTCGACAGGCCCACGTTGCTGCTCCAACTCTTCCTCCCCCTCCTCCTCCTCATCCTCCATGTCCTCACCCTCGAGCTCTTCTTCCGCTTCCTCTCCTTCTTGCCCTACTTTGTCCTCCACCTGTCCGACCTGTTCTTCTAGCCCCGCTTCAGGAGTTTTACCAGCACCAACATCTCCCACGTTTTTAGTCTCCACTTTTTCCTCTGGTTTCTCATCTATCGAACGTTAGATGCCGATTTCTAAGCCTAGTCCACGGCTGGCCAACATACCTAAAGTGGGCTTATCCACCTTTTCCTTCTTATCTAGCTTGGCAAGCTTCGGAGGTACCTTCTTGCGTATAGCAGACGGTTTCTTGAAAGTATCTCCTTTTCCCAGCGACTCCACCTGCCTTGCATCCTCTTGGGTAGCCGCCATTGTTTGTTTTTCGTCGGTGGTTGCGCCAATACCGTACAGAAATGGATTTCAGAACTTTCCCTTGGCGTCTGTGATCTGTCTGATTGGAAAAATGTAGACAATATGCCAGAGGCAACAGTAGTCAGAGATTATGCTAGTCAACTTCACTACAGAACCTCAAAGCTTCTCCAGTAACTATATATCACATAGCTCCATCGACTGATCGTCGATCGGTTTGTAATGATCGATCAGATTCACATCAGCACGATCACTCAGACGTCATTCCGATCTGATCACCAGGTACCGAGAAATACGAGACGGCGACCGCAAAAGGCCTGCTAGAAGCCATGTCGCCCTCCACATTGTGGATATGCGGGTGAGTGGCGCTTTAGAAACCATGGGATAGTGAGGAAACAAATCGGCTACGACTACCTGATCATCTTCGGAGTTAGTGATACCAAACCTTCCCCGCATTTATTGAACAACTGACTCCGACTTTCCGTATATACTTGCGTTTACCGTCGGCGAGAGCCGCATAGCGAATAGGGACAGATGCCTTTGTCATGGTTTCCATGTATTACAAGACTACGATTGATTTGGTCGGCGTGTGTTCGGATGGAAGTTACTTGATCAACATAAGTCCTAAATTATCACGGTTTACATCAATGGTGACCATGTATGATATCGAGGATTAAGGTTCAACTCGATAATGCGTGCTAGGGCTCGGTTCAGTGGCCCGACTACTCCCCACAATGGGCAGCGAACATGCAATTCCAGTGCCACGGTGTGAATCAGAGGAATATGATCTAGTTGACTGAGTAGAGTTCAGCTGAAAAGCTTTGCCGCTGTTACCACAGCAATGATATTTTGTAATGTACGAGCTGTCAACCAGGAGGAGCATGGATGTGGGCAGCAGGCAGCTGCGATCTGAGACCCGAGGGCTCTGGTCGTCGATGCGGACTGTCCATGGATTAGTACCCTCCCACATCGGGTTAATCTTTAAAAGTATGGTTATTATTGATAATCGATCTCTTCATCGTCTACTGAGTGGGCGCTAGTTGAATCTACCATATGACTTTCGTAACTTGAACGAATGGTGCTCTCTCAAGGTAAATGCTATGACGCTGCCATATACATGCTGTGAACCGTAGACTCGGTGAGATATATGTAATATCAAAGGATTAACCTTCATAATTATATCATCTAAAACAGCCTGCTCCATTGCCTAGGACCTGCACGGAATTAGTACTCCGCATACATGCAAACTCTGAGGGTAAAGTGCTGAAGAACTCAGAAAATAAGGAAACTCACAGCAATGCTAGCGTAAGATCACCATGAATCTTCGCCTTCAATTCGACTTCAACATCCAGATTCAACTCCAGCCGTAACTTAAGCCCAGTATCTTCTTCCTCCGACGGCTGGGTCATCTCCTGCCCAGCCGGATCTCTCTTCGCTAGGTCACCCCTTGCTCTTTGCCTGGCTTGTTCCCTTGTCACGACGGATTCTGCATCAGTGGCGGGAGAGGTTGAACGCGATGCTTGGCGTCGCAATGGTTGTAGTGCAGTTGAAGTATTTGGAGGAACACGATCGTCGAGCTCATTTCCTCTCTTTCGCCGAGTTCGTTGGCGCTCCTGCGTTCTCACTGGTAGAGCTGGTGCTGGCTGCGGATCAGCGGGTTGGGCCATGGTGATCTGGGCGTTGCTGGTTCTTCGCTGTTCTTTCTGTTGATCACTGGGAATGGTTTTTCTTGCGGTCGTCGTTGAGGTATCAAGCTCGTCGCACTGATGGGGTGCTATGGTTAATAAAGATCCCAAGAAAGGAAAGTCGAGAAGGAGTAGATATTAATGTATAGAACGATCGCGGAGGCGAACTACGCAAAGAATGTACGCGCCGAGTCCAGAAGGTACAATCGCAGCGCGACACCGATGACCGCACAGTGGGTCATGACTACCAAACAATAATTTGCTAAGGCCTATAAAATGTATTCAATAATTCCATCATCACGGGTTGACCCGATAAATGAAGGGAATTCGAATGCGCGTCCACTCTAGGGAAGATCCAAAACCCTGGAACGCAAGAAGGGGGAACCCCGGATGGCATCGTATCGCCCCTTGGGATTGGACCATGACATCAGTTCACATTCGCCTCACACCTAACAAATCGATATTGTCTTTCGCCATTCGGGGACCTCAATTTTGGGTGGAAAACAACTACTATTTATTCTATATAATCATCAATCCACTCATCGCGCCACCCAACATATCCCGTCGAGCGTATCTACAGTTCATTACCTAGCCAATGGCAAACGCTGTAGAACAGAGTCCAGCCATCGACGCACAAAAGAACGTGCCTTCTAGTTCGAATCCTGAGCGGGTGCGAAAGCCTCGAAAGCTCCAGCGACGAGGTGGTCCACCGGAAACATCAAAGGCGTTGGATCCTCCCCCAGAATCTGAAAAGCCGCCAGCAGAAGCAGATCAAGCAGATGAAGCGGGTGAAACGGCAGTAGCAGAGACACCAGAGGCACCAGAAGCACCAGAAGCAACTGAAACTATGGATCCGTCTCCAGATACGGAAGAAACACAACTCGACCGGGAGACTCAATCGGTATCTTGGAGCGAAGGAGAGCTGCAGCCACAACTGCAACAGCAGCAGCCACTGCAACGCCAGCGATCCGTTATATCAGTGACAGAGCAAATATCCTCTCCCTCATCATCGTCCCCTGCCAGCGCAGACGCATATTATCGACAGGCCCGTCGACGCGGCCAGCGAGGAGATATGAGACGTCAGCAACGTGAACAGCAACAGGCGCTGGCGCTGCCTGCCTTGGGGAATGTAGGGGACGTACCAGGGAACCTCACCCAAGGCGTTGGCGATTTGGCCCAGAACACCGCCGGCAGAGCTGTCGGTACGCTCGGCAACACGGCGGGAAAGGCCCTTGGACGAAGCATCATGGGAGGGAGAAATGACACTCAACTCCAGCAGCAGGGGCAGCAGCAGACTGAGAAGAAGAAGGACGAACAGCTTCGCCTGCGTCTAGACTTGAATTTGGACGTTGAGGTACAGCTTAAGGCTAAGATCCACGGAGATCTTACGCTCCAACTTCTGTATGTTACTCTCCAATCCTTGTGCTCCTTGTCTCTTTTCTGGATCTTGTGTGGGTTCGATTATTCTAGTTCGAATTTCGCTGACTGAGGGACTTGCAGGAATTGAGACGGGCGCAGACCCGCCTTCTTCGGATCATGAGGATTGTATACTAGCGTGGACCAAGTACATAATGGTCTGCAGTTAATTGTTGTTCATATTTAGTTAATCTTAGGTTGGTACTCGGGGATGAAACGTTAAGTAGTAGAAGCTTGACGCGGAATTGAAAGCGTTCTATGTAATCTTGAGTATCTGTGCTTCTCCCTGGACCTGTTCAGTAAGATGAGCATTAAGTAGTATTTTGTGAAACATGAGTAATGTAGGGGTCCAGAGCGCATAGGAGATTTCACTACTGTGATGACTTCCGGAGTTCTTTAGCGGTGTTGTTTCTCCGCTGTAGATCTGGAGAGATGACCTGAGAAACAAGGCCAATTTCCTTTACACTGCGTATCACCTGATCGGGCGTGAATGAAGATACACGTGGGTCATTCCTTCTCTTTTCTATGCTCATCCTTTTCCTCACTTTCCACATGGTCCTCCCATTAAGCACTACGATCTACAATCAGATGAGCCATTTCCCCCATGCCAGGTAACCGGTCTCTTCCGCGCACTCAATGTCTCTTTTACCAATCTCCAATTCAGGATTATGTACCAAATGGTCTATTAACATTATGTTGATTAAGACTAAGTACTAGTGGATGACAGGAAAAGGGATTATGTACAACTCCTGACCTCACTCACTCGATACCTCCTTTCTCCAAATGCGCCCTCATTCAAATGTCATTTTCATCAACAAAGAGACTGGGTACTGGATGAGCTGTACCCAAAGTAGCCACGGCGCGACTCCCGCCGGGCACCTGGCCACCGAGGAGTAGGAGGTAATAAAGGCTCGTTGATCTGCTCGACCGTGACCCGCTCTTTGAAGAACCCGCTGGACCCGCTGGAGGACAAGGAGGAACGGGCTACGAAGCTCTCACTCTGGTACTTGCCCAGCCAGAGCATCTGCTCGTGCTCGCGGAGATACCGGTGACTGGAAAAGCTCTTGAGCACGTTCGCCCGACCTTGCATACCAAACTGGCGTCGTTGTTCCACCTTCTCGTACATACGCTGGGAGATCTGTTGCACCTCTTCCGGAGATGGACGCAAGCCCAGAGATGGGGGCACGTAGCCCTCCTCATCACCCGCGAATTTGCTCCACTCTCCAAGAAGTGCCATGACCCGTATCTGGGCCGATGCAAGGGAAAAGGCGTCGTTCGGGGGAACGACTTCACTGAACTTCTTGCCCGTGTCGCGGTTCATGACAACACAGAATGAGGCACCGACATCAGTGCATACCACAGGAACACCCGTAAGTGCGGCCTCTCCCATCGCCAAGGGAAGACCCTCGGAAGTGGATGAATTCATGAAAAGCCACTTTAAATAAGGTTAGCATTGATCGAAAACTGTGCTACATTGTAACGTCGAATGACTTACCCCATCTTGAAGCACAACAGAAGGGTTGCCTAATCCCTTCAGAACAACGTGATCTCGAAGCGACTTGGAGGCAATGATCTCCTGACATTCCGACGCGTATCCAGGAGCGCGTTCCATATCGCCATAAATGTGGAGGCGGTAGTCTTTGAAGCCCCACTGGTTGACGATCAGGTCTGTAGCCATGATGGCTGTCTTGATGTCTTTGACATAACTATTATATGGGTTACTCCACAGTTTCACAAGCGAAAATTAGGAAAGCAGATACATACCGAATATGCGACAACATCACTACCGTGGGTGTTTCGGTCTTGATCTTCTCGATGGGCTTATACCTCTCCATGTTCGTGATTCCGTTCACTACCGGATCAATCTTGCGCTGGAAGGCCCGACGATGTTCTAAAACGCCTTCACACGTGCCCAGTTCGATTTCCCAGCCAGGATTAAAATACTCGGCGCAGGGCAGCACAACGTCCGCGTGGTGTTCGATGAGGATACAAGCGAGGTGACCCAAGGAAATGAGTGACGAGTTTACGAACGTCGAGTCGAAGGAAACAGCGGCCGACAGGAAGGTAGTCATTTCTCGGAAGCTGACACAGTGATCCCACACGTGGAGGGCACATTTGCGCTTGACTTTACACATCACGCCGTACGTGGCGCCGGTGAAATGATGCGACACCTGGAAAACGTCGGGAATCCGTTCGGGAACGGGGATGGAGAAAATGAAAAGGTCTAGTATTCAACGTCAGCGTAGTCATAATACTCGGACTGGGGGCTAACTCACAGCGATGCCACATGTCCAAAGCCGTATCCAGTTGCTGGAGGGTCGGGTACTCGCAGTTCCACCACTCTGATACGGGGATTGTGTCTTCCATGTCCTCGGTCAGCCATAATTCCCGCCAGGCGTGCTTCACTGTGTCACTCATCCAGACGTCATTCCAGTTCCGAGTCGATTCGAAATATGTGTTGAGATCTACCAAAGCCTTGGTGGCTTCCTCGATGAGCGCCCGGGTTTTGTTCATGGATCGCGCACAACGAACGAGGCTGGTTAGGATTGGTAGGAAGTTGCGTTCGATATCCGCAACCCTCGTATCGTAAGACTTTTGCACCACCTCCGAGTCGAGTGTGTTCTGAAACATGCCATGGGTGGGATTCATGAAGTCCAAGCCCCACTGGGGCAGCACGGCCAGCGACTGGACGTTTCTTTCGATCTGGAATCGGGGTACACCATAGTCGTTCGCTGCTTCAGCTACGATGTGCCAGCGAATACCCTTGAGATCGTTGACCATATCGCGTCGACAGGCCGACACACCACCGGGCTCATTGGGCCAAGTGCCGGTATCCATAGCGAGGACGTGTAGCTCGGTGTCGCTGTCCTGTAGCTGGGTCGAGAGCGTGCGAGTGTTGATGCGTGAATCACCGCCTTGCCCGAAGCTCGAGAGGTCACTGATCTTAAAAGCTAACGGTGTCCAGGAGCTGACTTCGGGGTCAATGTCCACCCGAGCGAGAACTGTATCAGCTTGAGCATCGAGGTAATCAGCCGCAGCTTCCAGCTGACCCAGGTTGCGTCTTCTCCAGTATGGCTTGAGCACACGGTCAGACCGTAGCATGGTCTCATCCAGCCATCGCGCTGTGATTGCATCGAACTCCTTGCTGCCCTTCCATGACTTCCAGAGGTGAGTACGGGCACGCGAGGTGGGGATCGGATATCGTTTGACATTCCAGCCCAGCAAGCGTGATACGAAGTTCACCTTAGTAGAAGAAAAGGAAAAGAGTGGATTGTCATCCAAGAAGCTGCACTTGGTGGGCTTTCGCAATACCTTGAACCAGTCCTCATGGATCATCGCAGGGGTGGTCACAGCTTCACCGTTCAACGTTGTTGCGATGATCGGGTGGAATTTATGGTCGTAGGTCCACTTGGCCTTGTGGGTATCATCTCCTTGGATGAAAGTCGCATCAGTGACCCGAGGATAAGGGATCCATTTGTCCTGCCTCTCCGGTCGGTTTGGAGGAGGCATACACCAGGCCACCTGGATCTTGATATGTGGCAGAGTATAGTCGGCGCGCAGCAGCTCGTCTTCAAACTTGGCGCCTTTGCGGTACCAAAAGTTGAATTCCAGGCGATTCACACCACGCATGGCTGATCCTGAGGTCATATAACCGCGCTTGTCATAATGGACTATCTGGCCGCTCAGCTCGCCCTGGGTACATTGTCGCTGCGTGGGCAACTTTGGCCGCCCGCTCCGATTGTCTTGTGGATACTCATAGGTGAACTCATTGAGCAGAGTATCACCACGGTACTCCTGGCGTCGTGAGAGCACAAGTTTGTCGGTGTATGTGTTGATGGCCATGAGTTGTTTGTAATCGCTTGGCTCGTGCTCATGACGTCCTGAGTATTGGTAGAGCTGGACTGTGCCATCTGCTTCGTGTCGGAAGAAACCGGTCGAGATACCACTCAGACTCTCTACGACAACCCGGTCCTGATGTACCACTGTCTTCCAATCCTTCATGTTCCGGTATAGAGTGGAGACCTTCTCCCGTCCATGTAACAAGACCAAAGGGATTATGAGACGTTGTAGGGATTTGCAAGTCACCCAGACACCGTTCAAGATAAGGTTGATTGGCCAGGCAAACACCAAGGGCTGTCCACGAAGCATTGAGTCTAACTCTCTTTGATATTCTGGATCCGCTACCAAGGAGATGACCAGGAACTTGAGGCACGCATTCCAAATGTGCACGATCCGAGCAAACGAAAGGCGAAGCGCTTCGGCGAAACCGATGCTGGGTGTGTGTTCGTTGAGTGCGAGCAAATCACGAATGGGCTTGTCGTACTTCGTGTTCATGAATTCCGGCTGATCATGAGTTTGGCGTTGGGATTCCTGGGCTGCAGCAAATGACATCACGCTAGCTGTTAGCTTGAATCCCAGGTTCCATCTAGCAATGAACTCTTCCAGATAAAGCGTGTCATTTGCTCTGGAGACGAGCCAGGCAGTCTGTTCAGGACTGACGCGGCATGGTTGTCCGCAGGTTCGACGGAGGAGCAGCTTTCTCGCAGCTTTAGGAAGAAGGTCCCATTCCTGATCGCAGTCCATTCCGAGAAGGATGTGACGCAACAATACTTGCTGTCCGTGGTTGAGGACTCTAGCGCGCTCTGTCGAGCTGCCTTCCAGCTGACGCTTGATGCCCTCGGGTAAGGTTATATCCTCGCCCTGCCGGTCGCTCACAATCAGAAGCTCTGCCATCAGAGCGTGGTCATGGGAAAGGCCCAGTTTGAACTCTGCAGTGGCTTGGACGACCGCTTCCGCGATTGTCTGACAGTTGCGACGAATGTCTGATGTCCAGTCGTATCCCACGAGATCAGGACCGATAACAATGAAAACGTGAACGTGATCTCCTGTCCGTCGGCTGATGGCACGAATCTTCTGTTCCGGTTGAATGAGGTGTGCGGCAGAAACTAGTTCAACAGTTATGTCCCCGGCTTGCCAGAGTTCTGCAACGCGTCGAAGCAGGTCTTTTGCGTCATGGAAAGCGGCCTGGACAATCTCTGGTTTATGAAGATGGCGATCAGATCCCAAAATCTGCATAACTTCAACACCAGGATGCTGCGCAGGATCTAGTTTGTAGCGGAACTCTTCAGAGAGCATAAGGACGTTTTCGAACATTTGCGACATGGTTGTCTGGGAGAGATCAGGGTGTGGCTCGAGGGTGCTGACACCGTAGGACACGGATTTATCTCTTGCCCCAAAGCGCGGAGATTGGTTGTCTGATCCCTTGAAGGATGGCAGCCCGATGTTAGCCTTGAAAATAGTGTAGATCGCAGTTCCCCAGGTACCAGTGGCAAGGCCAATAACACTGCTCCACTGGAAGGCAGGAAGTACTTCGTGAAGGATAATTCCTACAACCAATCCGGCAATGGAACCCACAGCAAGGCCACCAGCGACATGAGGTCCTGTGAAGATCCGGTTATACTGATACCAGAGCAATCCAGTATAGCAGCCAACATAGCACAGGTACATGATGGTGGAGCTCATGGAACCCTCGAACGTCCACATAACGGCCATCGTGATGGCTGCACCCCAAATGTGCAAAAAGAAGAATTTCATGAGGTTCTTCCAGTAAAGGCTCCGTCGAGCCTTGGCATCATTTAGAGTTACCTGGCGAAGGCTGGCAAGTGAGGTGACAGGCTGAGGAGTTGCCTTTGTGACTAGGGTCCAGAGTGGCTGCGATACGGCGTCAAGGATGACTGCGCCTAGGAGATAATAGCCGAGAGCAAAGCCGACCGTGAGGCGGTACTTGGCGCTGTTAGCTGCAGACAAACCGACGATCGATTCACCTGTTAGCAATGCAGACCACTTATCGGACAGAGCGACGACAAAATACAAGATTCCACACCAGACATCAGACCCGGTGTGGCGCCAGTGAAGAAACGCGTTGTGCATCTTCAGACCCTTTTGCATTTCAGACATGGTATCAACCGCCGCTTTGAGCTGCAAGTTCCATGTTGGGCTGTACGCCAGAGGCATCTTGGTTCTCGAGTAGCGGCAGTACCATCCTAACAGGAAGGTTGTGGAAGAATAGCCTTCGGCCATTTTGGCGATGAACGGGTCTGTTGTCGTTTTGCTCCAGAACCATTTCTTGTTCTCCTTCTGGACGCTAGCCAGGAGGGCCCGGCGAGCGTCTGCACCAACGTCTTTCAACTTCTCGGTGGAAGATCCGTGGTTCGATGCGGATTGTGTGTACCAATTGACAATTTCCGTATCCGTAACGCAAGGAATATTCAGATACCAGCTGTTCCACCGAGCCATGACCCGCCGCGCCCCCAGAAGGAGGCAAGCAAGGAACAGTCCCAGGATACACAGGTAAATGACCGAGTCGCGATGTACCCACAATGTGACGATCGGTGAAATGAAGAGGATCGGAATGCAACACATGACCGTCGTGCGTCCCTGGATCATGGTTAGTTAGCCTGCACAAACAATGAAGAACTGGGAACTGAGGCAGAGGGTTAGGGGGATGATCAACTCACCGATTGGAATTGGTATCCTGGCATCTGATAGACCGACAGGGCTGACAGAGTCATAAGGTACGTGGACAGCATAAAAAAGTAAAGGAAAAACAGAATGCCTGCTGCGAATCCCTTGACCACACCTACAACGATCAGCGCGATGATGCCACCGACGAAGGCCACTGCCAACCCGGCAATGAAGCGGGTCAGGATGAACATGCTCATAGCTGGGAACGCCATCGCGTACAAGTAGTAGCTTCCACCAGAACTGATCCAGCTACCAAACCCACCACAGACGAGAAGGGCGATCATCAACGCAGTAGTAGCGAGTGTCTTGTCGATATCACTCATATATGTAGTCAAATAAAGGCCTCGACCGATCGTTGTCAACAAGGTGACATCAATGAGTGCAGGGACAGCAAAGATTCCCAGAAATGTGAGTCGGTAGTGCCACGATGCAGTGTCCTTTTCCCCTTCTGGGTCCAGATCCACATTCATGGAGGCATACGCCGTCGGCAGCTCGGTGAAAATCTCCTCTCGTTGAGGTGGCTGGTGCTCGTGATAATATGCGCGGTACCATCGCCAGATGATTTTACCCATGCGTTTCGGTGTCATATCAAAGTACATATCCGTGCGAGCACCACAGGCATACATCTCCGCAAAACACGCTGCTTGCACGGGCTCGAGGTTCGGTAGGGGGTTGCGGTCAAGGACTTCTAGGTAGATCTCGTTCAGAGCCAGCCGACGGAAGGCACAAAACACACTCAGAGCTAGAAGATCGGCACCCGCGTCGATAGTGCCCTTCTGAAGAATGGATTCGAATACTGTGGCTAATTTGTCGAGAACCTCTGCCTCTCCGTTCATAAGAAGAGCTGGCAACCGGGCATCAATCTCGAGAAACAGCGCTTCGGCAGCCGAGGCATCAGGACACCAACAGCCCTGTTCTCTGAGCCATGCGAGGCGTGAGGAGACCAGCGCCGCTGCCGAGATCTCTCCATCTAGATACTCACTTGAGCACTGAGCACGGAGTTGTGCGAGGGTTGGAGCTTCCAGAAGTTGATATTCACCACAGGCGCGAAGTTTGGAAGACATTTTTATCGGGTCATCATAGCTTGATAAGGCCAGTCGTCGCAGCCAAGCCAAAGTTTCTGCCGGGGTAAGCTGTTCGATATCATCCACCATGCGCTTAGGCAATCCCCACGTTTCCGATAGCGTCTGGTTCTCTGCGGCCAAGGCCATCTCTGCCAAGAAGCAGCGAGAGCGGCTGAACCCTCTGTTGGCCAGGTACGTGTGCAGAATGGTTCCGGTGCGATCTTGTGTCTTTCCCGACAGATAAATGTTTAGTACGCCCATGCTGGAATCGAGATCGTGCAGACCCCAAATCTGACTCCCAAGACGAGTGCGGAAGCCCGAATGCAAGCCGACGTAAATTCGAAGACGGTCATTGTCGTCACCTCGACAAACCGAGAGGAGGTCAACCAAGTCCTTGATTGACTGCAGTTCCGACGAAAGATAGGTGTGTGAGTTCTGGGCCTTCAGCAAGGCGCGCAATGGCTCGGTTACTTGGCGAAGCTCTTCTGCATTGAGGCGTTGAAGCAAATCGAGGTCTCTAACTTGTCTTTGACCTTCGACGAGGTCCGCGACATCCTTGGATGTGCAATCCAGACCAATCTGAAAGCATGAGAGTCCGGTATAGCTTGCTCCAGCAGGGGAGACGGACAGGATATCTATTTGTGGACTTTCGGTTCTTCCAGACCATTCGAGTCCCTCGATCACAGTGCCTGCACTATCGGACCGTCGAGAATTTGCCGGGTGTGACAACGCAAGCTTTGCCTTCAGGTCGGGAACAAAGGACTCCAGCGATTCGTACATTTCGTCATATCCGCACGGGTTTTGGCGGATCTGTGGATGGTCAGCTTCCATTTCGGGCTCACTTACTACGAGCTCACGTAAGGGCTCTTACCTTGTCATTCAGCCTCCAAATATCGTGCGCTTCCAGAACTTCGCCGCGCTTCAGCCACATCATAGCCCCTAGGGGCTCCTGTGTCACTGTTCTTGTGACGGCAATATCCGCATTCGTTAGCGCAGACTGGGGTGCGATCCAACACAGAGCACTGTTGTAGTTGCACCACTTGAAGCTGCGTCCGAGAACATGATGCGTGAGTTCGACGTTGTCGTCAATCGTATCCCACATAGCAATAGCCGAGTCGCCAACAGCTTTCTGGGATGCCACGGCCCGCATGGCAGTACGCATCTCGGCCATCTGGAAATAATTGCGCCTATCTCCATTTTGCAAGATTGTACCATTTCTATACACCACGCCACGAATTTGCTGCATGTTAATGGCCCGGCCTTGCTCCTCACTGAGGTAGGCTGGTGGCGCCAATTCCAGCCATACGGCTAGCCCGAGGTGGTTCATGTACTTGACCAATTCATTCAAGATCACTGGTTGGAAATGCGCGTGGCAGTCGGCCAAGAGTACCCCGTGAAAGGGCGATGTGCTGCTCTGACCGCGCTTGAGAGTATTAAATAGCGTCTGGACAACCGTTTCCAGAGCTTGGAGGGCTTCATCATTGTTGCGACAAGCATCAGAGCGCACTAGACTCCGGACGTCAAGGCGTGCAAGAATGTGCGATGACGTGCAGTGACCCGTAAGCGCGTCCAAAACCCCGGGTTGAAGGGGATCTACGACGAGAATATCCCATTGCGAAAGCAAATGGGCTTCGGCAGGTGTCGGAGGATTAGAAAACCCGCCGAGAAAAACACCAAACGATTTAAGCTCCTTCGCGGGCGGTTTCTCCGACGCAAGGGGGGCATTGTTTGTTTTGAGTTGGTCCAAATAACGGGCAATGGCCGTTGGGACCACGGAGAGTTGATGCCGCCTCTAAACTCCCACCGCAAAAGCCAATCGTCAGCGCATTCCTCACGGCGATAAACGAGATGAAGGACAGCACAACATACCTGCCAGACTCTGTAGATCTTTCGAGCTATAAAGCTCAAAACGAATACAGCACCAAGAACAATAGTCGTTAATAAACATGCTGCTATCACCTAAATGTGCGACAGTCAGAAGAAGGACGGGAGACAAGGGATTTGTTTTCTTTTTCTCAGAAGAGAATTCATAAGTACCTTATCCCACCATGTTGTGGTCATTCGATGCCATCCCACGGCATCCAGACCCAGGTATTCCAGTCCCATGGTGGCAGGCAGCTTGTCGAACACTCAACACTGCTGCTTGACCCGACTGTGGACGGGGTACCTAAGTGATTATTATTATCTAGGGCGATAAGAATCGCTGACCACCCAAGTCAAGCTCCCTTTCAAGCCGCCAAGGGAGGCGCCATCTCTTCATTTAATATAACTATTTATAGCAGATGCATGTATCTCTGGAACCTACCGCTGACCCAAAGAAAAAGGCCAAAAGAAAAAATCAAATGTGATTAGAGGGTCTAGCGCCAGCCAGCAGAGCAGGCTTTAGTTTAGCAGCCAGCACCAAGCATAGCGGGAGTTTCCCTTTCCCGTTACGTTCTTTTTTTTTCTCTGCTCTGACTGCATTTCTTCTTTTGGGCCCTCGAACCGACAGGGACTTCCCAGTGGACTGGTGGGCACAAAAGCGGCGCTAACGTGGGGGGGTCTATGCATGTCTGACTCGAATACGGGGCTCTGGCTGCCTTTGCTGTCCTCGCCACGCTCTCTGCACCTCAAAAGCACGGTCATGTCAACAGCCTCAATTGTCATTAGATCCCAATAGCACTCCATCCTTGGTTCTTATCGCGCCACATGGCGAGCGAATCACATCGGTCTAGTTCCTACGTGTGAGTCCGGCGAGTCCGGGACTTGGCTCTTGGCCGAATTCTTCCCAGGTTTATATCATTTCCTGCGCGCCGTCTATCTAGGTCGGGCAGAGGCCGGAACTCAGCTTGCGTCTTTAGCTAGACTATACTCCATCCTCTCAACTAACCCTCGCCAGCTCGGACTGGCTGCCGCATGGATGCCTCGCCCTAATCTCACGCGCCCCCGGCGGCCTTGGTGCATCGCTATCTCCATCGCCATTGCCGTGGTGATCATTATTGTCATTGTTGTTCCCTGCGCAGTCCTATTAACTCGCAAGCATGGTGGTGAGAAGACGAATGTTCTATTCCCACTATACATCTACCCCACCAATGACAGTACATGGGACCCTTTATATGAATCGTATGTTGAACCTGAAACACGCATCCCCGATTGCATTGCGCACGGTGACTGACAGTCCCAGGGTCACGACGCACCCGGACCTGAACTTCACGGTCATCATCAACCCCTCGAGCGGGCCCGGCTCCAGTGCGTATCCCTCGGAGGAGTATACCTCCTCGGTGGAACGGCTTAGCACATATTCCAATGTACGCAAGGTTGGATATGTGCGCACAGCTTATGCCACGCGCAACATCACCGCTGTGCTGGATGATGTCGCCACTTATGCCGGGTGGGCGAATCGATCGCTGACACTAGCGATGGACGGGATTTTCTTTGACGAAGCCCCCTATGACTACTCGGCAGCAAAGGTTGAGTACATGCAGACGATCAGCGAGGCCGTCAAGAGTTCGTCGGGATTGCGCCGAGATCGCATGGTAAGCGAGACCGCGGTTCGGGTGCAGCAAGAGAGCAGAAAATTCTCTTGCTATGACGATCCGAGAGGCTAACTTTTTTCCTGGCGGATCTGCCCTTTAGGTGATCCACAATCCCGGTACCATTCCGGATAGTCGCTACGAGAACAACGCGACGGACGTCACAGTGGTGTTTGAGAGTTCCTATCAGGATTTTCACACGGAAAAGCACAGTCTGAACGCCATGGCATCGAATCGCACGGCATATGCGTATATGCTGCACTCGGTACCTGACAATCTCAGCAATGGCACGTTGCGCAGTTTTGTCAACCAGATGAGCCGAAAGGCCGAGTACCTGTTCCTGACGACATTGACGGAAGACTACTACGAGAGTTTCGATCCAGAAGGTGGGACCATCTGCGACGTGATGCCGACCTGACCGATGAGTGGTGGGTTAATCCCGTCTGTGGCTCCCGCCGCACCAAAATTCGATAACCCTGGGACGGTCGCTTTCGATGGAAGTTCGAACAACTCTAGGTTTTTTTTTCCCTTCGACTAGTATCTGGCGCTAAAAGTGGAAACTCCACTTGGACCAAGATACGTTGTGAGTTGGCCAGGTCAGGTTCTCTGATCGGAGGATGTGATTGGTGTGAGATACACCAACTGCAGCCGGCAGGGGAAGGTTTGTAAGGGAAAAGCTTGGAGACGCCGGCCAGGCCTTGGTCCATGGTTTAGCGCGGGAATGGCGTTGTGGTACTTTTTCTTCTTTGCTTATTCCTTGGTTTTTCGGCTTTCAGGGCAGGCACAGACAGAACAAGAGCTAAGAGGCTATCTCGACTATATCACCCGAATGCTATTGTGTACAGTACTCCGGAGTAATCTCCCCATTCACAGTGTCTGCCTTGGGCTGCGGTGTCCACGTCGTTCTCTTGGCTAGCGACTTCATGTAAATGAATTTATGCCCTGGTATCTCGTATAAGACTGGTAGTTGATTGCTGAAAACAAAACCTGGCCACCGCTAGTCCCCATTCTCTCTTGTTCTTGTTATTGTCTTCCCGGTTTTGTCTGCCCCCAATTCCCCTCTTCCAGTGTCAACTTCCCACCTCCGTCCACCTCTATTCCCTATCCAGCCTTGATCCGATGGCCACCACCACTACCACCACCACGGCGCTTCCCAAATCGGGCGTACTCGTGCCCTTGTATATCTATCCCTTAACGCCGACCACCTGGGATCCACTTTATGACGCGTAAAGTTTACCTACCTACCTTCTTTCTTGTTTGCTTTCTTGCTTTTTTGTTCTATTCTCTATCTCTCTGGTGTATCGCCTACGATTTTTGTTTTTTCTTCTTCCCCTCGCAAAGTGACTGATGGAGAGAGGTGTGTACTATGTAGAATTGCTGCCTATCCCGAGCTCGAGTTCCTGGTGATCGTCAACCCCAACAGTGGACCGGGTGCCTTGCCGTGCCCCGATGCCAACTATGCGCGCGAAGTGGCCCGCCTGAATGCCTGCCCTAATGTCTATCCGGTCGGCTATATCCGCATCGACTATTGCCGAAAGCCATTGGCCGCTGCCTGTGAGGAGATCGATCGATATGCCAGCTGGGCCGCCGAGTATGCCACGACGGGTTTAGGCGTGGGTGGCATCATGGTCGATGAGACTCCCAACCACTTCAACGCCGCTCAGGCCGAGTATTTGCGCGCGCTTCATCGTCACATCAAGAATTGCTCGGGGCTTCTCCGCGATCGATTGGTAAGCATTATGTTGTTCTTTCTTATTATAAGTGTTATTATTATTATTATGAGTTTTCCTTGGTTCAGCCACAACCCCTCTCTTTGTCACCTCTTTTTCTCTACCTTGGTGGAGGGTATGAAAAACAAAAGAAAAATCTGACAGCTGTTCTGCTGTCTCATTTGAAACCCGACAAATGAGAAAACATGGAACAACGTGGTTGATTCAGTCTATTTTAATAATAATGATAATAACCATGACGATGTCTGCAGGTGGTTCACAACCCAGGCACCCCCCCAGATCCCGAGATGGCCGATGCAGGCTCAGATCTCCTGCTGGTCTGTGAGGAGCCATTTGCACGCTGGCAAACCAATGAGGTGCAACATCGTCTAGGCGAGCTTCCCTATCCTCGCGATCGCTGCGGCTACATGGTCACGGAAGTCCCGAACCATCATTTGCCTGCTCTGGTGCGTGATCTGCGTCGTCGTGCCGCCTACATATTTGTCACGGAAATCGTAGGCGATTTCTACGAGCGCTTTGGTCCTTCCAGCTGGGGCATGTTGATGGAGTCTTTGTCGGAACAGGCAAACTAAATAACTAGATAGTTAACTAGTTAACTACAGTAGAGAGAGTATCCGCTTAGCAAAAAAACTGGATCCCAATCCCTTCCTTTCTTGTGTGTCTCCATCATCTTAAAACAAGGGGAACCATGAACCGGTGGAGTCCGGAAACCCCCATCAACTTTTGCTGTCTGTTCTCTGACTCGTCGAACGTGTCAATTTCGATGGGTCGCACGCAAGGGCGCCCCTCTCTTCTTTTTCTTTTTTCTTTTACTTCTCTGTGTCTCATCAGTTTTCACGGAGATGCAGTACTCCGGATAGTCATGACGGATTTCTCCCTTTCCTTTCCTCGCCCCCTTCCTTGGCGCTGATCGGGATGTTCGGGAATTCGGACATTTCTGGAAAGCCACTTTCTGCGAGTACAATACGTTGTTGCTTAGCTAGACAGGTAGCCTGCAGTGGCTGAGAGGCAAATAAAACGAAAAGAAACGAAAAGGTTAAATCTTACAAATCACAATCTCACCGTTTTCCCTTCGCCTTCGTATCTGCAGGTCCCCATTGCCTGACGCCGGAGGTGCAGCTTCAGGTACGGAGGACACCTCACCGGCCGTCGATACGGGGAGGCAAGAAAGGCAGGAAGACAGGAAGATAGGAAGATAGGAGAAAAGAAGATGCGCTGGCCCTGCGCGGTTGAAACTAGGGCTTATTCCGACCGAGACCTGCATGATTCAGTGTCTCCCTCCTCGCAGCAACAATTTCTGCCATGAATCACATTTACACGCCTTGGAATCACGCCAGACCTCATAGCAGACAAGTCTGCTTGACATCAAGGCAAAGCAGGTCAGTCCAACCTGTCAGACAGACAAACCGACCTGGCCAGGCTTCCAACTAGCTCAGAAAATAAATTAATTGTCAGAACTGCCGCCGTCATGCCAGGGAGCCGATCCGGTAAAGCCAGCGATGGCCAACATGGGTCTAATGCATACTAAAGCACCACTAGATAAGCTACTGCAGACCTAGAACTGCCGTCATCTCTTCCCTTTTTATTTCTGCCCCAATGCCTTCCTTTTTTTTTTCCCTTAGTCACTTCCTTCACCCTCCAGTAGATGTAGAACTAGCAAGTCCGCGGTCGAACCTCGAACCGCCAATGCCTTTTTAGTCTGGCTGGCTCGCGTGGCCTAATTGATTCGATGTCAATTACGATCGCCAATTATCTCCCAAAATAAGAACACAAGGCAGATCCCGGCTCGTCATGTCCTAGACACACTTTTGTCGCTTGTCGCCGCCTGGTCGTCGGACGAACATGAACCACGCTGCGTTCGTCCCTCACTAGGGCGGCAGGCGCCGGTCTTATGTGGTAGGCAGAGGCAGACCGGGCCAAGGACACTGACTCAATGGCGATGATGAAATCATCGGGCTCCTGTCAACCGATGCGGGCATAGCGTAGCTGGAGCGATGAGCCCTGAACACGGGAAAGGGGGGGGGGAAGGGAGGAGAAAGCAAGTGGAGGGCAAGTCCCACGATCTCAAGTACTTCCAGTCCGGGTTTCGCCCAGCCAGAGTAGCTTTTCTGTAGTGCTTAAGTTCGCGAATTATACTGGTCTGGTGAGAATCTAGACTTGTCAAAACTCGCGAAAAGAGTTCGTGGATTATATTGGCCTCGTCATCATCGTGGTCTGATCCCGTTCGTCACGGCTGCTGCTGCTGCTATTGCTATCATTGTTGTCCATTCCTTTGTAATTTCTCCATTAGCTGCGCCATGTCTGTTATCTGTACCTCTGAAGGAAGCTCGCCGGTGCCCACGCCCTTGTTTTCCGCGCCTGCGACACCCGAAACCGAGCGGGACGAATACTTCGACGAACCTTCACTGCGCCTAGAAGATGACGCCCCATATGTACTCGTCACCGGCGGTCTGGGGTACATCGGCAGCCACACCTCCCTGGAGCTGCTCAAGGCTGGCTACAACGTGATCATCGTGGATGACTTGAGCAACAGCTTCGACCACGTCTTCGACCGGATCCTGCTAGCAGCCAAGCAACACTTCGACCGAACAGGCGGCCACTGTCCGCGAGCCGAGCTGAGATGCATCGACTTTCGCGATATGTCCGCCATGCGCGCTCTACTGGCCTCGTACACAGTGGAGCCATCACCAGACACCAACAATAACAGCACTCCATCCCGATCCAGAATCACCGGAGTGATCCACTTCGCCGCCTTCAAGGACGTCAACGACAGTCTGCGCAATCCCCTCAAGTACTACCACAACAACATCACGGGCTTAGTAGACCTAGTCAGCCTACTCGCAGACCACGACATCAAGACCTTCATCTTCTCCTCCTCCGCCAACGTCTACGGCACATTGGCTCAGAACCACGGCACCCTGCGCGAGGAGCACTGCGTGCACCAACCAGAAACCTACCACAACGACTCCTCTAGCGAGCCTATAACATCCGAGCAAGGCTGCACGGGAATCACAAACCCCTACGGCCGCACCAAATGGATGGGCGAAGCCATTCTCTCCGATGTAGCTGCCTCTGATCCATCCTGGACTATCATAGGTCTCCGATACTTCAACCCTATTGGATGCGACCCGTCTGGTCTTCTGGGTGAAGATCCCCGCGGGACACCCTCAAACCTCGTCCCCGTAGTCGTGCAAGTCCTGACCGGTCAGCTGCCAGCTCTATCTGTCTACGGCACGGACTGGGCGACTCCCGACGGCACTGCTATCCGCGACTTCATCCACGTGTCGGACGTGGCGCGCGGACATACCGCAGCCCTGGCGGCTGCGCTGGAAGGGAAGGTAAAGACGAACTTTCGCACGTTTAATCTCGGGACTGGGAGAGGGCATTCTGTTGCTGAGGTGGTCGCCGCTATGGAGGGCGTCAGTCATCAGGATATCCCGAAACGGCTGGCCGATAGGAGGCCGGGGGATGTGCAGGAGTGCGTGGCGGTGCCGAAGAGGGCGGCTTGTGAGTTGGGATGGGAGGCGGAGAAGTCGTTGCAGGATGCGTGTCAGGATTTGTGGTGGCATTCGTTGAGGGGTGGGGGGTGGGAGGGGATGTTGGATTGATAGAAAATGGAGGATGGAACGGTGCATTGTGGGTTTGATTGTTTAGTCTGGTTTGGTTTGGTTAGTAAGTTCTTGTTTATTGGTTTGGATATATTGAGCTCCGTACATAATCTACGTAATTTGGTTTGTTTATTTTTGTTGTCTTGGGAAATGTCTGTTATGGTTGAGAAGTATCATCGTTGATGCATGTGGTCAGCACCGGTATGAGCTTTAGCAAAGTTATAGCATTTCGTAGTAACATTCTCTTTTCTATGTCTCTAATGAGCTCCAGGTCATCCAAATGTGATCTTGTGTATTCATTGTCCTACTACTTACCTAGTACCTCGTTCTTCGGTGTCCATCCCCACCCGTTCATCACAACATACATATATATATAACTACGGCCCCATACAGCTCAGCCCCAATCCATTTCTATCTACCTTCCCCACCATCCCCTCACTTAAAACCTCTACCTCATCCAGTCGTAATCACAATCAACCATCCTATAAGCTCATCGCCAAGCACGCCCAGTCCGGTCCACAATCCGGGAACCCGCCGAGTGGCTGCCATCAAGGTTTCACAAGAAAGGACCGAGCCGAAGCCACCCCGAATGCAGGCCACACACACAAAGAACTCTAACCTTGTGCTGCAGTCAGAATTGAAAGAAAGATACGGGACCTGCAGCGGTTGATGCAGTTAGATTAGATGGACGGGTCACATCACCTGCAGGGCCGCGTATGCCTCAGAGGGGCTTATCTTGGGCAGGTGGCAGGTGGCCGCGTGGCAGGGATGTTTGATCTTTATTTGTTGCATGTGATGGAGTAGCTTGTTTTAACATGAAATCGGTACATGTAATCGGGTTGTTGCCGTTCCAGATTCTGTGGTAAGGTGGAAGGCGTGCGTACTATAAAACCGACACGCTTGCTATCATATCGACGTCTTTCAAGGGTCGACACACGGAGTTTCCCACCTTTGCGAGTCGTATTTTCCGGGAAGCATGACTCCCAAACATCTTTGAGTGTTGCCTCTTCAAAACAATACCCTCGAGTAGCCCAAACTCATTGGTGCCATCGGCATATATCTGAGGACAAAGGATGGCTACACAGTCGTCACTAACAACCACAAACCGGAGCAATTTTTCGCATACGACTTTGGCAATATTTTAGTGTGCGGTGTATCTATGCTGGCCATGCATTCCACTTCAAGAAGGCATGCCTCTTTGCGCAGTATAAATGAGAGGAGATATGCACTGCATCTCAATCGAGTGGCATCCATCTTACATAGTTCAAAGTCTGATATCGTCAGACCCCGCCAGCACAGACCACTACCCATGACGAGAAACATCTATGTGATCAAAAGAAGGCTGTCCATGTGTTTCCGAGCGAACATTCAGATGGTGCTGAAAGCAGTATGTCGTGCGAAGGAGTGGCCGGCATCTTGTCAGACACTGTATCTATTCTCAAACAAATAAAAATGGAGTTGTCTTGGCACACACCCAGCTACTCAGATACCATCACATGAAATGGTCGATATGTTCTACAAATTATCCTCATATTCTTCGTACAGACAAGCAATACTAATGCCGATCATCCGCGAGATTCCGAGTGGTTCGTTCTGCCGCTTAGTCAGGACGTGCAGCCACGATCCCAACGCATTAGAATTGGAGATAACTGGCGATAATTTAATTCCATCCGATCTGCTGCCTGTCACCTATAGCAGCACCTCATCATGAGGCGCCGGACCCGTCGCAGTCTCTTCCATCTGGCCATCTTCGCCGGAATCCTCGGTCTCATCCTCTTCCTGAACCGGCCATCCCCTCCCGGTCGGCCCTTCGCCTGGACCACCATCACCTATGAGACGACCGCAAAGCAACTCCCAGAAGCCCGGGGCCAATGTCCCGGTCTAGCCAAGACAGACAAGCCCGTCCTGGTCGTGTCGCGAGTCACAGCCGATGTGTCGGACTGGCTCGCACCGCTCGCAGAGCAATATCATCTCTGCGTCTACACAGCAGACGCACCACTGGATCCCCGTAGCACGCACTTGCAAGTGCCCGCTAACCGCGGCCACGAAGCAATGGGCTACCTGACCTTCCTAATCGACAACTATGCCCAGCTACCCGCCACGGGGATGGTATTCGTGCACGGGTCCCGCTGGGCCTGGCACAACGATGCGCCGGACTATGACAACGCGGCCCTGCTGGCGGCGTTGAACATCTCGGCCGCCCTCGCCCCCTGGGGATACCACAATCTCCGCTGCGACTGGAGCGTCAGCACATGTTCCCCCAAGACACCCGCGCAGGGCAGCCTGGAGCTATCCATGCAGTCGGTTCTTGAGCCGTGGAGCGCGCGAACGGCCTCCGACGTGGCGCTACCAGGTGCACTGGCCAATTTATTTGGCAAAGACCAGATCAGCTTGGAGCTGGAGAGCGCGCGAGTGCAACTTGGTCGCAACGACGCGGTGCGCGCTCAATGTTGCGCGCAGTTTGTGGCCAGTCGCGAGAGCGTCTGGCAGCACACGCGGGACGAGTATATCGCGCTACGCCAGTGGCTGCTGGATGGCAGCGACGATGCCCAGTCTGGAGCAGGAGGAGCAGAAGGAGGAGGGGGGCGACGATCCCCGTCGGCCCGCCGAGCAGCACCACGGGATGACCGCATTGCCGGTCGGATATTGTCGTACGTGTGGCATATCTTGTTTATTCGGCGCGGTGCTCTTCATGCCGATGGTGGATCAGCGGCGATCGACCTGGAGCGACTGAATGGCATTGCGTGTCCGCGGGCGGACGAATGCTATTGTCGGTTGTATGGTCGGTGCAATCTGGGCCGATGCAATTCCGGTAGTTGCTTTGGGCAGTATCAGTTGCCTCCGGATTTCAAAGTCCCTGCGTGGGTGACTGAGAAGGGAGGGGCATGAAGTAGGAATTGTACACTTGGTTGGAGTCAATGTTAATTGTTTATACAAAGATTCCTAGAATGAAGATATTACGTTGTATCCCTTGCTTCCCTTTCTGCCCTGTCTTGCACGAGTCACATGATAATAGCCTGAGGCATGATCATGTTATTCCCTCAGGCATACAGGCCAGCTATGTTCCTGCACTCCAGGCTCTCAGGGAAATTGGAAAGCCCTCATTCCCAGCATCAGGCAACAGAATATTCCACCTTCCATCGTCTACCTCTCCTACTCCGTCCATGCTTGCAGACCTCCATCCCACAGAATTAATTAATTGTCTTCTCCCCCATGCCGATCGCTGATGATCTATGACCCACTGCGGGGTATTAACACGGGTTGTGCTTCCTGCTCTCCTCATTTCTGCCTTCCTCCATAACATTGGCATCCCAATCATAGCGTGCCAACCCCGGTCAGTTCTTAATTGAAGTGGAGACTCAAGGGTTCAGTGCGGAGTAACAACTACCGACCGGGGTGTCTTCCCTCCCCCTTGTTCTGCTTCAACATGGGTTTGTGGGCCTTCTCATATCCCACAATGGGCTTTTACTGAGGACAGATCTACTGGAACAGAAGGGTATACGAGTATCAGGAAATGCCTAGCTAAAAGGAAGACTTGAAACGAGAATTCAAGGGTATACATCGATAGCGGTAGCCTGGACGTTCGTCCACAAAGCCCAGGTCCGCAGAAGGATCAGCTGCCCGACGAAAAGCTTATATACGGGACCCCGTATGAACCGACAGCTCTCTGTCGCCCATACAATCCTCCGATGTATGCACCAGGTATGATACAGGGCTAGGAGGATACCGAGGCTCCATGGCCCGGCCCGCTTCTCACCTGCCGAGATCTTCTGCCGGTTCTAGCAAAACTTTCTTTCCCAGGGACTCCTGGCTTCTCTCACTGGCTTTTCCGGGGTAGCCACTGACAATTGCAATATATTTCCGCATCACTCGCTCCCCAGATCAGTTCATGTGGAGTCGATGATTGTGGGTTGTAGTCGAATCACCGACGTTCAGGCCGTTTTAAAACGCGGGGAAAGCAAACGATGGTCACAATTTCTCCGAAGATGATGTCGAGGCTGGTCACTGGTCCATCACATTCCGCAATGTGTCTTGTAAGGAGCAAAAATATGGAACCGCCCTGTTGATCACTACCTATAAGAAGAGGAACCTCCTGTGACTCCGTTTTTCGTGTTCTGCACAGGAGCGTCCCATCTTCCCTTCTCATTGTGTCGCTTCCACTCTGAGCCTGCAAAATGAAAGTAGCAAGTCTCCTATCCCTGACATTGCCTACAGCAGCCCTCGCTGCGTCCGACTCCTTCCAGTCACGCTGCAATGATTTCCAGAACAAGATCGACATCGCCAATGTCACCGTCAGATCAGTCGCATATGTTGCTGCGGGGCAGAACATCTCCCAAGCGGAGGTCGCCTCCACGTGTAAAGCATCGGTGCAAGCCAGTGTTGACCTGTGCCGCGTGACCATGAACATCTCCACATCAGATCGCAGCCATCTCTGGGCTGAAGCCTGGCTGCCACGAAATTATACCGGTCGCTTCGTGAGCACGGGGAATGGAGGTCTAGCCGGATGTGAGTGTCGCGCCCAATTGTGGACTGTGGTCTCCCCGTAGATCGTTCACTTACGAAGGAATTTGCTGATTTCCATATTAGGTGTCCAAGAAACGGACCTCAACTTTGCAGCCAACTTCGGTTTCGCCACCGTGGGCACTAACGCTGGACATGACGGGGATACGGCCAAATACTTCCTCAACAACTCGGAGGTTTTGGCCGACTTTGCCTATCGCTCAGTGCACGAAGGTACCGTGGTGGGTAAGCAACTAACTCAATTGTTTTATGATGAGGGGTACAACTACTCCTACTACCTGGGTTGTTCCACCGGTGGCCGCCAAGGTTACCAACAGGTCCAACGGTTCCCCGACGACTATGACGGAGTGATCGCGGGCTCCGCGGCAATGAACTTCATCAACCTGATCTCCTGGGGCGCCTTCTTGTGGAAGGCGACGGGATTAGCCGATGATCCAGACTTCATCTCTTCAGACCTGTGGTCCGTAATCCACCAGGAGATTGTTCGTCAGTGCGACCCGGTCGATGGGGCTTTGGATGGGATCATCGAAGACCCTGACTTCTGCGCTCCGGTCATCGAGCGGTTGATTTGCGACGGGACTACCAACAGCACCTCTTGTATCACGGGAGCGCAGGCAGCGAAGGTCAACCGGGCCTTGAGTGACTTCTATGGCCCCGACGGGACCGTGTACTACCCGCGCCTGAACTATGGGGGTGAGGCCGACGCGGCTTACCTTTACTTCACGGGGTCGATGTACAGCCGTACCGAGGAATGGTACAAATATGTGGTCTATAACGACACCAACTGGAACTCCAGCCAATGGACATTGGAGAGTGCCAAGCTGGCCCTGGAGCAGAATCCGTTCAATATCCAGGCGTTTGATCCCAACATCACGGCCTTCCGGGACCGGGGAGGCAAGCTGCTGTCCTACCATGGCACGCAGGATCCCATCATCAGCTCCACGGACAGCAAACTCTACTACCGGCGGGTAGCGAATGCGCTGAATGCCGCGCCGTCCGAGCTAGATGAGTTCTATCGGTTCTTCCAGATCTCTGGCATGGGCCACTGCGGCGATGGCACGGGAGCATCGTATATCGGCCAGGGATATGGCACGTACACCTCCAAGGCGCCCCAGGTCAACCTGCTGCGCACCATGGTGGACTGGGTGGAAAACGGGAAGGCGCCAGAGTATATGCCGGGCAACAAGCTCAATGCGAACGGATCGATTGAGTACATGCGCAAGCACTGCCGGTATCCGAAGCATAACGTTCACACGGGGCCGGGTAACTACACCGATCCTAACTCCTGGACTTGTGTATAATTAGCGGTGGTTCTCGTTTGGGTAACAGAAGTAGTTAGTGCAGTGTTGAAACCTTATCAAATGCCATGTCGTATATCGCTTCTAGCTTCCTTCTATCAAGTAAATATATGTAGAGATGCGCTGATCGCAGACAATTCAACATGCATTCCGGGGACTAGTAGTTGAGAGAGATGCCACCATGACAGTATTGACACTGGCATCCAAGACAGACAAGCAAATCCAGAAAAGGCAGGTGCGACCGATGCGGAAGGAACGAACGGGATGCCGACTGTTGTAGACGCCTAAGGCCACAACTTTAGAAAATGTTGCTGCCTGGACGAGAGAGATAGCAATTACTGAGATCACGTGGAGGTGGAGCTAGTGGCTCTGGTCGGACTCGGACCGAGATCCCGCTGATTCAGCAAGCCAAGAGCGCCAATCGGTAAATCCTCCCCCCGCTCAAGCTTCCAGCTTCCATGCAGAAACAATCCGATGCAAATCATCATATCCGTTTCAGCACTTCAGCTATGGCCGTCACTATCTACGAAGCAGTATGCTTTTCCACTGCCACCAGGAGTCTTCGAATAATATTTCCGACACCAAAGGGCTTCCGGAAGGTGGCAGCCAAACACCAATGTCAATAGCTGCCGAAATTCCACCACATGAGACGCAATGCACGTCTGACATTTGGGTTCGGCCAAGCCACGTCTGAGATTGCTTGTGTGCAAAGCTTGGCTTCACAGCTGGCAATGAGCAATACTACTGCTGCTATCTCGTCTCTCATAGGATGCCCTGTCTACCTTTTGCATGCATGACTCCGTACGGTTCAACAGAACAGTGGCTTGTCAGGCACCACGGCTAGTTATTCACTTTTCTCTTGTTCGTCTCATCCACCTGCTTCAGGGACTATTTACAGGGACGATAGTATAAATAGATTTCGACCAAAATAGTACCGATTACTACCAAGAATATCGCCCTAAGTCCCTAGTTTTATCCTTGTGGCTTTGCACTTCTCCATCCTCATTGGCAATTCATCCATCAAGAATTGAGTCGAGTCATTCGTCTTCATGATGGTGGTGAACACCCACTGGAGGCAATATATATATCCGCCATCCCTGCGGAACAGCCACACTGAGTGGATGAATTGAGACCTCCACCCCAAAAATAGCAGCGGAATACTGAACAATTTTCTACAATGAATTCTCTCTTATTTTTGGAGCCTACGATATTCAATTGTTGTGCTCTTAATCCTACCTATCTTATGAATGCGCGGTGCTAAGTGTCAAATGTCCGAATATGCGTGAGACATGGACGGCCACGGAGCGCCACGCCCAAGGGTGATCCGCCCGTGTGTGGAGCCAGCCAGTCGAACGCTGGGAACGTTGCGACTCAGTTACCAACTATTACTACGAACTAGTCGGATAGGTAGTTCGTAATCCACCACTGTTGTGGTGCCTCAGGCGAGAGGATGAGTCCTGGAAGACTATTTACCCCCTTCGCTTGCAGATTGGACCATTGCTCCATAATTGTCGTATTGCCAAGATAACATTTAAATTCTCTACCTCGAGAGGAGGGTCGGACAGACGAATATATAAGAAGAAGAAGAGGAACACCAAGTGAGAAGGACACTTTTTTCCCTTCGACACCGGAAAAACCCAGGTTCAACATTTGAAGTCAGCCTGATGGGAGCCTGCCAGTCCGCCGTTTTGGCCGAGCTGATTGCTGCCTGGCAAACGAGTGGTGATTGGCCTAAGAGCTTGACACTGACCCCCTTTCAATTCCCCCTTTAGTGCTCGCTCCTCAAGTCAGAGACGACGAAGTACTAACCACCCGAGACGAGGAAGGTGATCCTGGCTCGGATGGTGAAACTGGCGTTGCCTTGGGACCTGTCACTTTGGTTTCTGATAATCTTACAGCCTTACGTGGAAAACGAGTCAGCGCAACTGCATCATGATGATGGTTCATTCTATTCTATCGCGCGCGAGAGAGCAATTGCGCAAAAAAGTTTTCTCAACGATGACAATCATGCCCTGATTCTCTTTAGCTTCTGCTCTGTTGCTTGACTCCTTTTTTTTTTTTTGCCGTTTCTCTGCTTCTTTCCTCTCAATCCAGTCCATTGAACTTACCTGAATGGGAACTTGCCGGAAATGGAATTTTGCGTGGCCGAAAATCCCCACTGTGGATCACGCGATGTTCGCTGGCCCCAACGGCAGCCAATCATGATAGGAATACACCTCGCTTGCTCGGAAAATTGGCCGGACCGGGGTCCACCGGCTGCGCGTCTTTTCGGGGGAACCTCTGCTTCTTTCGCTTTGTTCACCTTCATTTCCACCTGCACCCACGCTTGCTGCTGCTCGTCTTTCCATCCGAACTCGCATAGTCGCATGGTTGCTCGGTCTTAGCTACCATAGTCGCTCGGACTAAATCGCCGCTAGTAGGCATCCTCATTCTTGGGTCCAATAGGATTGCCCCGGCCTTCGTCATCCACTGGATCCGATCCGGGAACCATGACAGTCCGCCGAATTTTCTCGACGCCCACCTTCAACGCCCGCCCATCACATCATCCTGTCTGCCCCCTCCTCCGTCTTCGTCGTCGCAATCGTTTTCCACCGTCAACGCGGCCACACACACTTCGCCTCTTCCTGCCCAAGAGCGCTATGTTGGAACCCTTTCTGTATTCTCCGTCGAGTCCGAGGGATCAGGGTCATGAGCCCGTATAAATATATCCTGTCGACCATGGGTATCCGTTGATGGAGGTGGTCCCCCCGGATAAGGATTTTTACTCCCGGTGGAGCCAGGCTGCTGACGACAAGAGATCTTAAACATCCGCTACCGACAAGTTAGGACCGTCGCTGGCCATTTCCAGTTCCTGTGCACTGCCCGGCGTGGCTATAATGCTGGTCTGCATTGTTCCTGGCGGGCCAAAAAGGAAAATTATCCTGCTCCCACTGCGACGGACAAGCATCATCTGGCTACTATTCTGGTATCGCCCCCCGGACCGCCAGATATATCGCACACTGTAAACACGCATCCTCCGTCGAATTATCGCCACTACTCTCCAAGGCTTAGACTTTCATCCCCCGCCATCTCGTCCTCTTATTTGCCCTGTCCCGTAGCTGCTTCGTTCCCCCCCTATATATAGTTCTTGGGCACGTATCCAATGGTCCATGGGTGCTCCACTCTTCTAGCAGTTGGTTTATCTACGCCCTAGCCCAATTGACGGTTGCGTGGTACCGTTGTTGTCCCCAGCCCATTTTTTTCCCCCTAGGCCCTCTTTTTCTTCCCTCCTTTGGGGGGCTCCTGTTTATTTTTGTGCCCTTTTTAATTTTGCAGTGTTATTTTTGGGATCCTTCTTTGCCCAGCCCCAGAACCTCCCTAGAACCCTCGTTATACTTTTACCCTTTCCCTGTTTGCCTCAAGAAGACCACTCGTCGCAACTTCCGGCAATCCCATCTTCAACCTTCAAGATGGGTACGCCGACACATCCATACTCGGCCCATTCGCCTCGGGAAAGCGAAAGCAGCTACTTCTCCCACACGTCTCCCCCCCATGGTGTGAGTGTGTCCCGTCAAGCTGGCCGCCCGTTCAATACCTAATCGTGATAGCTCCAAACTTACCACTCCGAGCAACATGAGCACGACGAGCAGGAACAGTCTCTGCTGGAGCGCAACAATTCCAGTCACTACGGCACGCCCTTCGATGATCCTGCCGTGTCGACAGACTCCATCCGTCGCTACACTCTGCACGACGACGGTCCTGCAGTCTTCGCCGCGCCCCCTTACCAAGAATCCGAAGCCGCTTCCGAAAACACCTTCCGTGCCCGGAGCAATGGCGACAAGGCTTCCCGTGAAGGGAGTCGCGCGGGGGCCCTGCGCCGTTACGGAACGAGAAAGATCAACCTGGTGCAGGGTTCCGTCCTGAGTATCGACTACCCGGTGCCGAGTGCCATTCAGAACGCCATCCAGCCCCAATACCGGGATGCGGAGGAGGCATTCTCCGAGGAATTCACACACATGAGATGTAGGTGCCATGCGACTTTGCGGAGATGGCCAATTGTCCGGCTGACCAAAGCATCGCAGACACGGCCGCCACTTGTGATCCCGACGAGTTCACGCTGCGCAACGGTTACAATCTGCGGCCGGCTATCTATAACCGGCATACCGAGTTGCTGATCGCCATCACCTACTACAACGAAGACAAGGTCTTGACCGCGCGTACCCTTCACGGTGTCATGCAGAACATCCGTGACATTGTCAACTTGAAGAAATCCGAGTTCTGGAACAAGGGTGGCCCTGCTTGGCAGAAGATCGTGGTCTGTTTGGTTTTCGATGGTATTGAGCCATGCGACAAAAACACACTGGATGTGTTGGCGACGATTGGTATCTACCAGGATGGAGTCATGAAGAAGGACGTTGACGGGCGGGAAACCGTTGCCCACGTTGTAAGTTTTGCTTCTTTCCACTTTTCCTCCGCTGCCGCCGTTGTGCAGACCGCCTTTGGACCATCGGGGATCGGCACCGCAAGGAGTCCGATTGTGTACTGACCGTCGCAGTTTGAATATACTACCCAATTGTCCGTCACTCCGACGCAGCAGTTGATTCGGCCCCAGGGCAATGAGTCGACCAACTTCCCCCCGGTGCAGATGATCTTCTGTCTCAAGCAGAAGAATAGCAAGAAGATCAACTCCCACCGTTGGCTGTTCAACGCCTTCAGTCGTATCTTGAACCCGGAAGTCGTCATTCTGCTGGATGCCGGTACCAAACCCGGTCATAAATCTCTGCTTGCTCTCTGGGAGGCCTTCTACAATGACAAGACACTCGGTGGAGCCTGTGGTGAGATCCATGCAATGCTGGGACAGGGCTGGCGCAAGGTCGTCAATCCGCTAGTCGCTGCGCAGAACTTCGAGTACAAGATTTCTAATATTCTCGATAAACCCCTGGAAAGTGCATTCGGATATGTCAGTGTCTTGCCTGGTGCATTCTCTGCCTATCGGTATCGCGCTATCATGGGCCGTCCGCTGGAACAATACTTCCACGGAGACCACACGTTATCAAAGCGTCTTGGAAAGAAGGGTATTGACGGCATGAATATCTTCAAGAAGAACATGTTCTTGGCCGAGGATCGTATTCTCTGCTTCGAATTGGTGGCCAAGGCTGGCTTCAAGTGGCATCTCAGTTACGTCAAGGCGTCCAAGGGTGAGACCGATGTTCCGGAAGGCGTGGCCGAATTCATCAGTCAAAGACGTCGTTGGCTGAACGGTTCTTTTGCCGCTGGTCTGTATTCCATCATGCATTTCGGTCGTATCTACCGCAGTGGTCACAGTATCATTCGCATGTTCTTCCTGCACATTCAGATGATCTACAACGTGTGTCAACTGATCATGACCTGGTTCTCCCTTGCTTCTTACTGGCTCACTAGTTCCGTCATCATGGATCTGGTGGGTACGCCGTCTACGAGTAACAAGAACAAGGGTTGGCCATGGGGTAACGATGCGTCGCCCATTGTCAACAACTTCGTCAAATACGGTTACGTCTGGGTTCTTACGCTGCAGTTCATCATGGCTTTGGGTAATCGGCCGAAGGGTGTCAAAATTCCTTACATCTTGTCCTACCTTTACTTCTCCCTCGTCCAGTTGTACGTCCTCATCCTGTCGTTCTACCTGGTCGTGGGTGCCTTTAACGGTGGTATGATGGACTTCAACTTCGACGAAGGCGTTGGCACATTCCTTTCCTCATTCTTCAGCTCCAGCGGTGGTGGTATCGTCCTGATCGCTTTGGTCTCCACCTACGGAATCTACATCATTGCGAGTGTCCTGTATATGGATCCCTGGCACATCATCACCAGTTCCTGGGCCTACTTCCTGGGTATGACGACCTCGATCAACATCCTGATGGTCTACGCCTTCTGTAACTGGCACGACGTTTCATGGGGTACTAAGGGTTCGGACAAAGCCGAGGCCCTGCCTTCCGCGCAAACCAAGAAGGACGACGACAACAAGCAGAACTTTATCGAGGAAATCGACAAGCCGCAAGCTGATATCGACAGTCAGTTCGAGGCAACGGTGAAGCGGGCGTTGTCGCCGTGGATCGAGCCAGAGGAAGAGGGCGGCAAGAGTCTGGACGATGCGTACCGCAACTTCCGTACTGTGCTCGTGTGTCTGTGGGTGTTTAGTAACCTGCTCGTGACGCTGTTGATCACCGCCACTGGAGTAGACAAGATGTGTCTGACGGTACGTTCCCTCCCTGTTCTCTGGTAAAGCTATAACTTGTAACATCATCTAACGAAATTCCAGAACACTTCCACCACCCGTACATCCTGGTACTTCGAGGTCATTCTGTGGATCACGGCCGGTCTGTCGTTGTTCCGTTTCATTGGCTCGCTGTGGTTCTTGGGCCGGTCGGGTATTCTGTGCTGTGTGTCCCGGCGCTAATTGCGATCGCGTTGGGAAAAGAGAGCGCGCCGAGACCTATTTCGCTATATACCTATCCACCTACCTACCTATCCTGCATGATTATGTCGTGTTATCCAGCGCGTGGTTCCATGGGATTGTACATTTATGGACCTGTTTGAGTGTTGATCTATTTTGTTTCCCCTTCTATGCAATGATAATAATAGAGCGGTTTTGATCTATTGGTGAAATTGTTGGAATTTTAGAATAGCTGAGATGATTGATAAAAGAATGACATGACCAATTGCATACTACCAGTTTACCGTGGGAGCAGAGTATTGAATTCAACGAATACTAACCCCAATCGAAGAAAAGAAACGATAACGCCAATGTAACCACAGAATCACCAGCTGCCAGCGAAACAACCGCCCAACCAAGCCCAGACCCATCAGCCTACCCAGCCAAAGCCAGAGCCAGCTCCAGCTCCAACTTCAAGCATACTAATCAACCCCACCCAAGGCTGCAGAACTTCGTTCCAATAAACCTTCTCACAGGGAACCACAACTACCAACCATTCCATTCATCATCCTTCTTCCCCAATGCCTTCTTCACAGTCGCACACCCCTCCACATCACCCGCATGGGCCTCAAGAAGCGCTTCCAATGACAGCCTAGTAATATCACACACCTCCTGAGACGAGATATTGCCCACCTCAATTTGCAAATCAAGACAAGCCTCATGGAAACAATGAAGCTTCGCACACACCGCGTCCATCTCGGCCCGAATGTCTTGTGCTTGCTCCTCGAGAGCCAGTAGCTTATCAGCGATATCCTGAAAGGCCCTGAGGTTCTTCTCATAGACCTTTTCACCCTGCTTGATGATGTCGAGAGCGGTGTCTACCCATGGTAGATCCTCGCGAGCACCACCCCATCCGTCGGACTTCTGCTCGAAAGGCCTCCACTCACGGAGTTCGTCTTCGGTGCCGATGGTCGATTCCGCTTCGGCAGCGGTGGTGGCGGTGGCGGGAGTGGTTGCGGATTCGAGTTGTTCCACTAGGACCTTGAGATTGGCGAGGAGGTGGGCGGGAATGGTAGGCTTGGTGGTGGTGGTGGTGGTCGAGGTAGTGGTAGTGGTGCGCTTCGCGTCCCGGGTTGCAAGAGTCGGGGAAAGTATAGGACGTTTCTTCTGGGGAGTGGAGCTGGAAGATGGCCAAACAACGGAGGGCGCGGCGGAGGAGGTGGAGGGAGTCATGGCGAAGGGGAACTTGGTCGACGCGGCACGGTTGTTCAGGGCTTTGGAGATGGAGTCCTTAAAGCTCTCCCGCTTGATCTTGGTTTTGGTGTCGTCCATTGTTGATGGAGATCACTTGGGGTGGTTGAGGTAGATTATGATGATTGAGAAGATGGGGAGATTGGAAGCGAGGTGTGAGTGGATGGAAGAGGGAGGAAGGAAGAGAGGAAGAGATGAAGGGGCCTTTTAAGGTAGACAGCCAGTGTTATTTAGGTGAAAGAATCTTGAGGTTAAGTGGTGGCCGTGGGATTAATTCACTTCTTTCTACTTCACTCTATGGAGAGTGCTTTGTAGGTGTTGGGAATGTTTGCCATATTCATGCCTGATGGCTAAATTGATAAAAGACTAAGTACCCAGTCAAGTAATTGTGGGTATTGTACTATTTGTGTTTGAGTTACTGCAGTTAGATTCTCTCTCGGTCAAAATATACTACTACTCTACTGGACAATGCCAGCTTAACTTGCATGTGTTGGAGGTGGTGGTAGATGGGTAGTTATGGTGTGTAGTGAATAGAAATCTAGTAGATCGTTGTTGCTTTGACATATACATAGCGGCCATGCGTCGCCCAGGAGGAATTATCTCTACTACTAGTTATATTTATATGGGTGTTCAGGTAAGCTCGGGTTTCCTCTATTTAGAGACAGTGATTCCTTCGTGGTCTCTCATGGTCTTTGGTGTGGGGCGCTCGAAAGGTGCAGCAAAGGAGAAAGTACCCCGAAAAGATCCATTTATAATCTCAAATGCTGGGAGCGAATGCCTTCGGCCTTGATATAGTTCTATTTTATCTGCATGTATACTGCCAGTGGCGATTTCTCAACGCGGGTTGAAGAAGCCCCGGTGATTCCTTCCCTAAATCATGAATGACCATGATATGTAGTGGTTTTCTTTCTGGCCGATCCTGGTTGTAGCATCAAACCTCTATCAACACTATCACCCAACATATCCTTACGACAGAAATATTCTTTTACGCGATGGACCTCCCAGTTTATAGTACAAGCCAGCCTTCGTTATGTGCCCTGCCCGTGGAGCTCATCCAAGCCATTCTTTGCAACCTTCCAGATCTCGAGTCCCTTAAATCGGCCCAATTGACGCATTCTGCGCTATACTTTGCCTTCATTGGCGCTGAAAGTCACATTTTAAAGCAGATATTAGCGCAAAAGATTCCTACGGCGCTTTTACCAGATGCGTTTTTCGCCTTCGACGCATCCACTGTGGAGGGCGTGTGGACGCAAGATGAAGTGCACTCCATAATCTACCGGCATCGGACCCGCCAAATCTCTTCATCATTTCCTCTAAACCCCCAGTCTGCTTTCAAAATCACTGAATTATATCGCTGGGTTCGACATTTCACCAGACACTTTCTCAGGCAGGCAATAGCCGACCCAATGCAGGGGAGAACCCACCCGCCTATGCCTTTATATCAACCAACATCCTCAGAGGAGTGTCGAGTAGCAAGGGCGCTCTACCGTTTCGAGATCCATCGCCATCTTTTTAGGATGCGTGAGCCGTATGCGAATTATTCCAAGTGTTCACCGGACTTCCTGATAAGTGACCAATGGGGTTACTATTTCCGTCACTTCCCCGCGTGGGAACTTGAGCAGATACTGTCAGTCAGTGAGTATCTCTTTCGGAGGGTGGCCAAATGTGGGTGTCTCTTTCTTCCATTTCCTAGACCGGGTCACATAAGCTCCGAAATCTGATTGCTAAACAGGTTTGCGGCCATTCGCAGAGAATAGGACTTGGACCACCGAGGGTATCTGGTATTATTCCAGCAATGCCTACCTAATGACAGATCCATCGCCTGTAGGAACTCTAGTGAGTTCTACACAGACCCGTAGAGCCCATTTCATTGTGGATTGATCTGACCACAGTCAGCTATGCCACGGCCTGCGGTATATTGGGGACCTCGTCACAGCTCAAACATTTGGCCAGCATAACCTACTCGCCAACGAATTGTTTGGCAAGCCTTTCATGTCTTCGCTACCAGACATATTCAGGGCTATCTGGGAGTCTCAGAATGTATTCCACGCTTATCCATCACTTACATGCGAAGTCGAGGGGCAAACTATCGATTGGCAAGATACAGGGTATGTCGGATCCGATCCGGGCCCAGTTCATGCATGGCATACGATGATGACGGCAACAATCTCGAATGGAGGCGTATCTCCGCAAGTTGGCCATCATTCTATGTGTGAGCTCCGTCGACAGGGTTATGTGTTCTGGGATCAGGTTCGTATCGAGGAATGGGGCCTCAGCAGCAACACCATCGATATCCCTCTTTATTTTCCCAATTGGCAGCAGGAGCTACACCTTAGAACGGCTAGCGCCTTGTACAGTCGGCCACACTTGTATTATAATGCAGGCGTGGGTAGCTGGTGGTACCCAAGAGAAATAGCCCCCCTTCCTGTCGTCCGATTGCCTCCGAGACAGTAGAGGAGCATTCTTTGGTGGCTGAAGATGAGTCACAGACATACTTTGCTATAGCGGAAGGCTACAACATGCCTGTCGGTCAGTGAATCTCACAGGCGGGTTCAAAACTCGATGATTGGGTTGGTATGGTAGGATGATTATATAGACATAGATAATGTAGGTACCTTCAGCACCGAAAATTTGACCGGGCATGGCGTTGATGGATATTCATACATGGTATATAACACGGGCCCAAGATGGTAGCGTAGTACAAAATCCGTGTCACTTTATCACTTTAGTTAGTACCGACCAGACGGGTGAAACCTCGCGACTAGGTTCAAACATAACCCCACGAATCTCTACTGCAGGCACTAGGCAGACACAATCCTGGTGGCTGGCACTGCCACCGCGGGACGGACCCTGTGATGCATCTGAGACACGGAATTGCCGCTGTCTTAATTAGAGTTTGTAACCTCCCAATCTTGACAGACATAAGCCTGTCAATGTGTCAGAGGAACCTTCTAGCCAAGGATGAGACCGAATTTACAATTCGCAGCCCAGCTAATTGAAGGCTAGGCAATATTAGGAATATGCAGGAACGCCATAGGTACTACATGACAAATAGAGGAAACAAAGAATGACTATTGAAGAGTTGTTGGTACGACGTGAATATCAAGCCCAGTAGAAGACCTGTCATGTCAGAACGAAACTCCCTTGCAGCAAAGCACCATCTTGAAAGTTGGGCTGCAGAGGAATCTTTATGAATCAAATATCTTAATGACAGGGTGCTGATCGTGCCAAGATCGTGTCAAAGTTCGCGAGGACCCTGATCGTGTGGTGTGACATGCCTTTCGGGCAGTGATCGTCGCAGGATCTGAACCTTGGGTGATCCTTTCATGTATGTTTTCTGTTCATCCAAGATGAGGGTAAAACACGTGTGAGGATGAAACACCAGGTATAATGAGAATATGTACCTATAGCCGAGATGAAGAGTTTCAAGAGTTGCATTGCATTCTGAAGATCATCAACAAGCACACGCATACCCACACCCACACCCACACCCACACAAGTTAAGCACAAAATAACCGTAGACGATGCCGATCATCCTGTCTGTCTGCTCGTATTAGTCTAAAGAATAGGATCTGCCCCGTAGCGTTTACCCTCGGAGGAAGCTGACGTTGGCCAACCCAAAGAAGCAACACGGTGTGAAAGACAATGAGTCCCGTCGCCCACCAATCAAGTGGGGAGAAACTGCTCGCTACGTTGACCTCGATCTAGCAGAGTGTTCTTGGCGCTAAAGCCAACAGAGAGGGTCTGGTAGGAAAAAGCTTGTGTGGCGTAGACAAGTTAAGACACGGGCTAGAAGCCGAACAAAATAGGGGGCCAGCCATTGACGAGTGGACACTCATTGCTGGAAATACCTCGGAAGCTTCCGAGCCAAGCTCGGGTCAAGCAATGGTTCAGCGTAGGCATCCATGAAATAAGGTTCCGCAAAGGGGAAAAGAAGAGTCACAGATACCATGGGGAACAAATAGCAAAGAAGTCCGTCCTCGAGTCTGAGTCTGCCTGGTGGTGGAGGAAAGATGATGGGCGGGATTGCGTGGTCAGCCTTATAGGGCGCGCGTATTGCTGCATCGGACTCCGCGGATTCCTCTCTCTTTGAACGGGATCGACTGAAACCTGGCTGCCTATTAGGTCCCTGATCCATCTCATCCTGTCTTCTTCCTACGACTAGTACGACTGCAGTGCTCGTGATAGTCATACTTATCTACACGCCATACCTGCAGACTCCCCCGCCATCTCCCCCCTAGTCATTTAGTCTCTCCTGTTCTGTTCCGTTCCCCTCATGAATTTTCCCATTTGACCGACTGCTATCTTGGCAAACCGTCACTCTTTACAGATTCATCTATATTTTCTTTATTTCTTCCTGCGCATCAGTCATCATGCGTACCCGTTTCCTGTGCCTCGCGGGCGCCTGGCTGGCCAGCTGTGCTGCCAGTCCAGTTGCCAGTCATCCTGGTGATGCTTCCGTGCCCCAGATGGCTATCAAGGACTCGCACGCCCCGTTCCCCGTCGTGACTGGCCATGAGATTCATATTCCCTGTGCTACGATCCCAGGGTCCAAGGAGGATGAGGCAAAGGATGCCTCTAAAGCATATCTGGTACGTGCGCCCGTACTAACGACGGTCGGAAAGGGTCCAAGCATCACTAACCTTGCCATGTAGGCGATGAAACTCCGCACGGAGAGCAATGCTCTATTTGTCAACGATGTTACCGTCTTTCCTAGTTCATTTCCCATGCATTTGCCGGCAACCCGATACCAGGACGCGTCCCGTCAGAATGCGGAGCATCTGCTCCTGCAGTACGCCATGGACATCGAATATATGCCCCCTCGTCCGGATGGGTCCCTAGTCCAAGACATCTACCGTGTGCAACTCAAGTTCTTCGACCTTTCCGGCCGTCCTGCCACGACAGACACTGTCAGCGTTCGACTGTCGTCACAGCTGTCGGGCGAATTGTACATTACTCAGATCAGCGTCGAGCCACTTCCCCACTACCATGACGCGCACGGCGATGGAAATTGTGTCTGGCACGCCAAGTACTGGAACTTGATTATGGAAAAGTATCGTACCTGGCGCGAGAAGAAAGGACACGGCGCCCACAAAGGACCCAAGTCGCAGGAGAGTGACAACCACGAGCACAATGATCATCACCATCATCCCAAGGAGCGACCAGCAACCCACGAGGGAGCCGAGGAGCGCAGACCGTTCCTCAAGGAACGGCCCACCGCACACCAGGAGGATAAAGAGAACAGTCCAGAACTCCCCACGACGGACTCCGACAAAGCTGCGCCCGACTCCCCGTTCCGGGTGTATGGGGTGGACAAATCTCTGCGACCGACAGCTTTGCGTAACAAGGATTACCGCCGGGACTTCTGGCGACTCGTGGTGCCTGCCATCATTCCGGGACTTTTGGGGGCCGTTGCTGGATTGGTAGTGTGCACGATGGGGTTGCTTCTCTGGAAGATTGTGGCATGCACGTGTGTCAGTATGCAGCAGGGTCGGAGATGTCGGAAGCGTTGCCAAAGGAAGCAAGGCGTGTTCTTATCGGAGAAGCAACGACTGCTGCAGCAAGACGAGCTGAGTGAGGCGTAGTCCCATTACCCTACTTAGCATTAAGTAGGGATGATGGTAATCCTGCGTGGGGGCTGAGTCGGTCGCAGATGCACGGCGTGATTTTTTATTAACTGATGTAAATAACATGAGACAAGCTGAGTAATGCACATTATTTGCTCCATGTGATAGTCTATCGTCTAATATTAGGGTGTGATACAAAGATGTCTCCAGTAGATTATTTGAAAGCGGGGTTTGGGTTACTAGTTACTAGTTAGTCCGGGAAAACTGAGGCCTGCAGGAAACTATTGAAATATTCCCTTGGCGACCGTCACTTTGAAGGAGAAAGAGTTAGTAGAATGGTGGAGGTAGTAGTAGTAGTAGTAGTAGTAGTAGCGGTGGTGGTGGTGGTGATGGAAGAAGAGCCTTCCGATTTCCGAACTGTCTCATCCGGTGTTTAGTAATAGATAACTGAATGGGCAGTTGTTGTTACTCAAAGGAAGCAGGGGGATGGGCTGTTGCCTGGACTAGCAGAGACTGCATCATCCACTGGCCCCAATGAATCCCTTCCCTTCCCTTCCCTTCCGTGCGTCATGGCTCCCCTCAAAACCGGTCCTCCACATCTTGCTTTCTTCCTCTGCTGAAAATAAATAGCCAATACAACTGATTCATTTCTGCGATGATCACCCCCCTCAAGATCCTGATTGGCGTGGAAAATACGTATGTCGCTGCAGGGCTGGCGATACGCCGGGGAACGGGGGCAAAACCGAGTAGGGTAAATTCCCAAGATGATCCACGGGCGGAAATAACCGGCTACTACAAAAATCCTTCACAATTCTACTAATCATACTAATGAGTACACTACTCTGTGCTTTTACTTTTTCGAGTTGAGAGAGATTACGGAGGACCACCACCGGCTTGGTCTGGGTCTTGTCATTGGACAAGCCTTGTCGCGAAGCTTGTCCAAAAAGCTTAGTTGACCGCCAGTGGATGCTCTCTGATTGGGGGTGTGGCTGTGATGTGATCCACCTCGTCACAATACTGATTATTATTCATTAATTAACCCATGTATTGAACCATTTGAATGGCTGGTCCCTGAGCCACCGATCATCCACCGTGTCTGATCCACTTCAGTTACTACTTTGTACCACTTATTCCTTCTCGGCAGGGCTGAGCCAGTGATGTCACCTCCACCTGCAACCGATGCAAGAATAGCAACCACCAACTGGGAATGGTCGACTGACTGTCTTGTCTCTCCTCAGCTTCGCCCGCCCAATCCTTTCTAACCCACCAGCAGTCGACACGATCTATCGGCGCCTAACGGTGAGGTCATCACCTCGCCTATCTTCTCCTTGGATGCTAATAGGGCTGACCGCTGGGCCCCCCCGACTCCCCAGATTGCAAAATGGCCAACGGATAAATACTACTAACTGCCCCCGCCCGGTACCTATTCTTCTTCTTTTCATTCTTTAGCATTTCAGATACCCTTTCGCCTTCCCTCGGATAACTCCTTATCTACCCGTGTGACTCCGGCTTAAGTCAGCTTCTCCCATCTCCCAACTCTCCCATTGCCGAAAGAGCAAAAAAGCAAACAAACCCCAACAAAAGCCACCGCCGAGATGTTCGACTGGTTCAAGTCTTCCAACAAGGAGTCTGCTACCCAGCAGCCCACCTGGAACCCCAACACCATGACCATGCAGCAGCCTTCCGCCCCGGAAGCTCCCGTAACCGAGCAGGTCGTCACCGGTCAACCCGTGCGTCCCACCCATCTTCCACCCCCCTTGCCGCACAAAAACAAATCTAACATACCTCTAGGGCCAGCAAGAGACGATGCAGATGGGCCTGCGTGGTGGTGGTGAGGGCGAGGATGTTTGCTGTGGCGTGTATGTTTATCTCTCTATGCTCTAACGTGCTATTGATCGACACTAACCATACGATAATAGGTGCGCCGGTCTTTGCTGCTTCGAATGCTGCGAATGCTGCTGCTAGATGAGATAATCACCCGGATAGACCATCTTCTATACTACGATCCTTAACGTCCATGTACTGTTAATATTGCTCGCATCATGACTATACCATGTTTTTAGCCTGGAGACTGAAGTGATAGAAGGTCCGCATCCTGGTCTTCATATACCAATGTCACAATAATATCTTACAATATGCTCTTATTCCATTCTACCTTATTTCTTTTCATACTACTTTGCATTGAATTTCTTTATAACCCGGTGGCCTCTATAACGGAACGTTATGGTTCAATTCACCCACTGGCCGACACAGGGAAAGGCCAAGGCAATGGAGCACCTGCCAAGATCGCAGTGATTGCGGATTTGTTGTCGATCCCGATGACCAAAAAGCTTATTGTTGGGACTTCGCTGAAAGAATAGTAACATATATATAGAAGGTTATTTTCTAGACCACCGTCAATTGTGGATCGCCTTCAAGAGTAAGTGTTGTCGGTGCCAATCCATATACAAAAAAGTTAATTTGATCCGTGACTTCACTGACAGATATATATCTACTAAGTACTAACTAATAGAGACTACTCTAGTACTAATGTTAGTGAGATAATTTTCTCATGAATCGATTCGTCAAAGAGACAGCCAGACTACTCAAGTGGACGACAATTTAAGATAGTTACCAATTACTACAGAGAATGAATGCTACCTCTGGCTAGCATCCACCTTCAAGTCTCCCAAGCCCCAACACCGAGGGGATTATACGGTGGTATCTCATCCCATTAACGTGGGGCGCAGCTGTGGAGTGACTCGCGCCGAAGGCAGCTTGGCACTTGATGCACAGCGCCCTGCTCTAGCCGAGACATCCGACCGGGCCGTTATCATGTATGTCCATTAAAGGGCTTGGATTGTCCACGGAGAATTGATCTTAGCACTGTTGCTCCTGTTCGTGAACGGTGATCCTCGCCCCACGGCTCGTCCGAGTAGCATCAGGCTATCTTACTGCTTCCTCACCATCTATGCGCCATTTTTAAAGGGATCAATGCTTTGTTGAACACTAGAGCAAGGCTGAAAGAGTGAGACTACAACTACCGTGACTCGGACGTCGCTCGGCTAATCGCTGGCGAAGCAGGCAGTCATCTGGTGGTGGCAGAGCAGACCAGAGAGACATTAGACGAACCAGAATCAATAGCGCTAAACTCGAACCAACTATCATGAAAAGTTGCTGCACCCATTTAGGAAACATGCAATTTCCCATGCAGCAACTAGTTCTGACAGATAATTCGCGCCGAGGTCCAACCGTCGTTAGTTGCATTGATTCTGACCTCCGTGACTGATCCGGCTAGCCGCACTTAAAGCCCTTTTTCCTGACCCGTGAGTATAGACCTTCCACAACTTCGACGTTGCAACAATTATCCAACTATATAATAGGGACCCCCCCATGGATCGAAAGGCATATAAATTCAGTGATTGCCACCAGCCAGAACAGACCTTTGTGTCGAAGCGAAGAGGTGAATGGGCCTAAGGGTCCTTAGCCTGGCGCTAAGCACTCTCATTTCCAGCGCTAAATGACATCCGAATGCTACGAAGTGAGACATACCCAATCACCACATCCCATGACAGTCATAGCGGCCCCGGGGTTCTCGTAATAGCGGACCCTATCCGGAGAGAGGTCCGAACAAAGCGGCTCTACAGAATCTTTTTGATGCCCATTCGACTGTCTACTCGCTTGTGTCATTTCCCAAAGCTACCAATGTTGGGGCCGTCAGCATGACCTGAAAATGAGATGAGCTTGGCTCTGCAGCCAAGGCTATAGAAAGGGGGATAAAAGCGCCCCCCTCAAGCCTTTTCCCCTGATACTACACCCCGTTCATCATTCATTCCTCTCTACGGAGTTCTATCAAACAGCAAACCTCACCCAAAATTCAGAACCCCAGAGATAGATCAAGATCATCCCAGCCACCACCATGCGCACCTCCTACCTCCTCGCCGCCGCCCTCACCCTCCTTGGCGGTGCTCACGCCGACGACGACAGCACCACAGTAGTCGGCTACTTCAGGCCCTATTGGTCGGTGGACCTCCCTGAATACGGTGGCTGGACCAGCACCGGCGCCAGCGTCGCAGGCATCAATGCCGTGAAAACCACCTACAAAATGAGCTGTCTCAAAGACGCCCCCAAGACAGACTGCGACATGAAGGACGCATACACTATCATTCAAGGCCCGGAAACCGTCAGTGTCAGCCAAGTATACACTGCTTCGACGTCGGACAAGACCACCAGCTTCGATGTCACCGTGACTTTGTCATACGAATGCTCATTGAAGTCGTGGACTGAATCGGCGAGCTGCACCATGAGCGCGGGTTTCAGTGGAAGTGACGATGGCGCGACGTACGCTTCATCGACGTCGACCAAGTCTACCTATGAGAACCCGACTAGCAGATTCTATTCCCTTGTTGTCACGGGGGGTGTCAAGTCGTTCACCGAGCCCGCCGCTACGAAGACCCCTGATGCTGCTGCTGGTGTCGGGGCTCCTGTTGCGGCCATGATTACGGCGGCGCCTGTTGCGGCCGCTGCTATGGTTGCTGCGGCTTGGGTCTAGTATCGACCAGTGGAAGAATTAAACTGGTTATGGAAAATACTCTAGTCATTAATGGTCTTAATGTGGAAGGATCAAACGATACTTGCGGTAGCACTGCAGTTGCTACATAATAATGAAGTTGTCGGTTGCTTGTTACTTTTACGATGGTTATCCGTCGCTCCTTGTATACCCAGAGTTATCAAATAATTGAATGCTGTTACGGATGCATGCTCCGACTTTTTTTGAATACTGTTATCTGACTGAAAGTATGATTAGAACAATTGCAAGAGGCTTGAAATTCATCTAACCTAGATACTGGCACAGGGGAACCGTAGTAACTGCCACCATGATTCGCAAAAGTAGGATAGTAAAGCAGTAACGCTCGTCATGCTTCCCTGGCAACATCATACATCTAAAGCGCTGATGCGTATCAAAGAAGCAAGCAGAGAAACATCTTTGAATCGATACTAGTTCCAAGTACAATAGCAGTGGCCCCAATGGCCTAAATGCACACCCACACGAGACACCAGATTCTGCCACCTCTTCTCCAAAGCGGTCAAAAAACATACAGAATGCTGACTGGTCATTTCGGGGTTGTTGAAAAATATATCCGTCTATATCCGCCTATATCCGCACTTTTCTTCGCGAGGTCGCTGCGGTTCTGCCGCATTTAGCGGTCGAATAAGCGGTCATATCTGGCAATACTGTGCTTGGGTCTATACTACAGCACACCCATGCTGAACTCTCTGATGTTCTCTAAGCTGGTAGCTATGCCTGGAGGTGTCCCCAGGACCTTTTTCCCTTTATACAGACATAATCCGAGCTACTTCTTCTCGCGCCATAGAGAACGGTCGCGCTTTGGCGTACTTCTCAACATCATCTATCAACACTTTCCCATTCTCACCCGACATAGCGGCGGCTTTTGCCTCGTCACTGGCCCAGGTCACATTGGCTTGGATGCAGTACGGTGCGTCTGGAGGGAATGTGAAAACCTCCCATGAGAGGAGCACATCCTTGCCACAGAGCCTTTCAGCTAAGGGTATGTGGACGTTGATGAAATAGTCCAGGTTGACTTCTGCTTCGCGGGGGTATAGGACCTATGGTATCTATCAGTGACGTTATAGACGTAGAAAATGGTGGGGGAGAAGGTACTGCGTATGTAATGGGCATTTTCGGGAAATAGAAGCGTTCGGTAGGGTTGGAGTACGAGCCGAGGTCAAGAGTAATCAGGTAAGAATTGAGGGAGGAGACTTTTGTAGTGCTATCGTTGTTCCGCTACATTCCCAATGTGGATAGGTTTTGGACTTAGGGGTCTTGTGAGTGAGACAATCGATTTGGTTTGACAATAATGCAGCAGGACAGAAAAGGCTATCATCATGGTGGCTTTGCTGCTTGTATTTCCAAGTAACATCCCTATGATCGGCAACGTGCTAGTCCGTACATCATACCGCAAGTCATGGATGCATGAAGTTCCCGGTAGCCACGGAAGTGCAGAAGACTATGTTCGAGTTTGGGTGGTGCTGAGAAAAACAGGTGATTAAATGGAGGACGCAAGGGTATTGTTTAGGCACACTAGGTCCCAAGGAGCGACAGTGCGTTTGGAGGAAGGATACGATGGAAGGTACGAGAAGAGGAAACTAGAATGGCTCATTCTTCACTTACCCCGTTCTTTGTGTGTAAGCGTCTCTGCGTGCTTTTGGCTGGGCTCCTTGCATGCATCATAATGACAATCTACTATCACAGCTTTGGGAGGGATTACCCCATCAATCAGCTGCAGAAGACAATCATCTCTCTTCCCAGTAATTGTTGTTGTATACTCTACTAAATGGCTGTGTCTCCGCTAGTATTCCACTTAGAGTTTACATTATGGGTCATGAATGTTCGTAGCATTAGAAAGACTTCAAATCCTCAGATTGAGATCTGGGAAAGCTCGCTTAGCACGTTCAGGCAGAGTCTCGAGGAAATGCCCCCATTCGAGACGACACTGATCACAGAGCTGCACACCCCCGAAACAATGATCTCTTTGAGCACCGTAGACCTCACGATATATACACTCAGGGCAATGTTGGTTGTCGGCCCTATCAAGATAATCCGCCAAACCACGGAACATAAACTCATCGCTCCTCTCCATAGACCTGTTGTAATGCTCAAAATCTTCGGCTATACTGGTCTTTCTCCTGTCGATACGATTCCAAAGCTTCTAATTGAGACGTGTCTGGTTGATGACCTCTTTGGTCTCACTCTTGCCCACTGTAAGATCCTCCTCGACGAAGCGGTACCGCCGCATCATTATATGGATGGGGCCACCAAAACTGCGCAAGAAGTTGGTGACAGCAAGATGCCCAGGTGTACCAGCCATTGCCAGATCTATCGCCCAGAGAACTTGTCGTGCTCGGTGAAAGGCCTCAATCCTATGGTCTTCTGGCATGTAGGCAAAGGTACTGTTGGTTTCTCCCTCAGAGCGATGTTTGTAGAAAGCAACGGCATCATACATAGTATCACCGATCTCGCAGAAAATATCATATTGCGCATCAGTGAACCAGATGTCAAGGAGATCGTTGCAAGCCAGGGCAGAAGCTATGGTGAATCGAGCCAGGGCATCGCAGTCTCGCATCCGAAACCACTGCTGTGGTGAATTGACAAGAGCGTTGACATACCGGCGGAATAGTTCGCTGTTGGCGTGACTAACTTTCTGAGATGTAATGAAAAGAAAGGCTTTATATTCGCGGGCCATATCAAGATGCCCTGGGGTGCCGTGGAAGAGTTCATCCAAAATTTCATCGAGATCATAATTGAGGATTTTGGGTCCAGCAGTGATGTCGACCATGCTACCCTGAAACTCGGCGATGACCCCCATGATAATGATGCGCATAAATGCAATATAGCGCTCCCAGTTCGTGTACTGTGGGATTACAGACCGTGAGTACTCCCAAGCGCACGCCAGGACCTCGTCCTTGGTATTTTTTGGTAGGTCAATCCCATCAAGGTCATGGGCGATGTCATCGGGGTAGTACCATTCGTTTTCAATCGTCATCTTGGCTTGCCTTGCACAATGCTAGCTTTGGACCTTTTGATGTTCAGATAGATATTCTGACTTGCTCAGCCTTTAACTAGTACCCTCTATTAGTACCCTCTATTTACCTGAAGGTTACAGTCACACGCCAGATTTATAGAGATACTGGTGCATTGTCTCGACGCGTATGGGTCTATGTTTTCTCTTGCAAACCAGCCTCATGACGTGGGTTACCCTTTCTAGTTACATACATTAACCGCATTTGTTCCGACTCTTGCTGGCACGGAAATGCTGTCCTATATGTGCCTGGCAAATATTATACGAGCAACTTGAGAGATATCCCTTGCGTTCTGTTACAGATCGGGGTCCTCTCCGAAGATATACATGATTGAGGTAGCTTTTAGAATGACAGGAGAACTAGCTACTCTAGGCCTTTAGGTTCGCGTGAAGTTGTTCTGAATGCCTGGTATACCATTGATCTTTGATTTAGCTTGAAGTTTCATGTTCATTCAGTAATTGATTGCAATTATACGCTTGCAGAATGTGCCTAGTAAATGACTTCTTGATTGTAGTGCTGACTATGCCATCATACTAACGATGTTGAAGATCACCTTGCTGCTGAGGGTTCTGCAACATCAGACGGCCGCAAGAATCCATGCAGGTTATGCACCATGAAACCCACGATAATAGCGTAACTCTGACCGGGTCTTCATCATCATGCCGAAGGATTTTCTTGGAATGCTGCTGATAAGCCACCCTGCCAGATTGAAAGCTAACCGTCTGAATATCCAGTCTATTAGTCTATTGTGGTGTGTCGATCGCGATGTGTCAATCATGTATCCCGCGCGTCTCCATACCCTCCGCTCCACCACACCATTTTGTGTAGAATGGCATGACGTAAATAGGTTACCCCAATGAGCAGAGTGCAGATGTGCACGACGGGTTATAGGCTAGATGCACAGATATCGGCTCAGATATGTATGCAGAAGCATATTCATATCAAAATCAGTTGAGAGATGATGTCCTATGCTAGGTATAGGGAAATCACCTCTTTCGCTCTCCACCGCGTTGACTGAAATACCTGCTTTCGTACCATCTCCCATCACTTCAACTATTCTGAGACAAACTACACCCTCACCATGGCTTTCTATAATCTTGCCGCCTTGACAGCATTCGCCCTTCTTGGATGGTATGCCCTTACTTCCATTCTAGCGTGGTATCGACTCCGCAAGTTTCCAACGCCCAGCTGGCTAGCCCATTTCTCCTACCTCTGGCTCGGGAGGTTGACATATAGCGGAAAACAGTATTGGGTACACCGCGAGCTACATCGGAAATATGGCCCGCTGGTTCGGATTGGTCCGAACGAGATCATGACCGATGACCCGGACATCATCCGCTCCATGTCATCAACTCGAAGCACATTTACTCGCGGCGAATGGTATCTAACTGGGCGGTTTAACCCATACTACGACATCCTGTTCACTATTCTAAGTAATGACGGACACAAGAAGGCACGAGCACGTGTCCATGCAGGCTACTCCGGTCGCGAGACGGGGGTTGCCTTGGAACATGGGGTCGATCGTCAGGTAACCCGATTAACTGATTTGCTACGGCAAAAGTACGCTGTCCCTGGGGATGATGCGCCGCTTCTAAACATAGTCGATATAAGCTCCTACTTTACCATGGATGTTATTACAAAGCTGGCCTTTGGGCAAGAATTCGGCTTTCTCCAGGCGGAGAAAGATCGTTATGGCTTCTTCAAAGAAGTGCATTCTCTGTGGCCGCAAATGTCTACAGTGGCAGATGTTCCGTGGATTCGGAGGATTATTTTCTCAAAGCCGTTCCTGAAACTGTTAGGTCCACGCCCCACGAACTCTCATGGCTTCGGTGCGTTGATGGGGTATGTACAGCTCACTTGTGTGTCGACTTAAACAATGTACTGACAACCTGACAGAGTTGCTCGTGAACATGTGCGGGAGAAGTTCTCTACTCTGGACAATAGCAAAGGGGATATGATGGTATGTTGCCATGTAAAGCAAAATTTCACGATAGACTCGCGGTATAACAGCGATGTAGGAATCTTTCATCCGCCATGGACTGACTCAGGAGGAGTGTGAAGCCGAGGGACTCTTCACAATCATCGCCGGGACTGAAAGCACCGCGTCCACTATAAGATCCATCTTGATCCACACCATAAGCTCTCCTGTTGTCTACTCAAAGCTTAAGAACGAGGTTCTCGAAACACTTAAGAGGAGGTCTATTAGCAGCCCTATTAGCAACAAAGACGTCAAAGAACTCCCGTATCTTCAGGTAAGATTCTTCTATCATCCCCAATTTACAAGGCCCCGACCAAGCTGATCTGAAATTGGTGATTAGGCCGTCATTTGCGAAAGCATTCGCATGCGGCCGCCCCTCCTGGGACTCTTTCCCAAGGTTGTGCCCTCGGGTGGTGTTGAATATCATGGACGGTTTATTCCGGAAGGTACTAATATTTGCATGAACGCATCATCTCTCCTACATTCTAAATCACTGTTTGGAAATGACCCGGAGGTCTTCAGACCTGAACGTTTTATGGACTTAGATGAAGATACTTGCAATGAGAGGAGAAGAAACCTCGAACTGGCATTTGGCCATGGACAGAATCAATGCCTGGGCAAGCATATTGCCTTTATGGAGTTTGCGAAGGTAACATTCGAGGTGCGTATCCTTCTACTCGAGACCAGTTAGGCACCGTTTGCTTACTAGTCTTGTAGTTATTCCGCAATTTCGATTTTCAGACAGTGAACCCCTGGCGAGTGAACCATGAGGTGCAGAGCTATGGTGCTTTTCTCGAGTCGAATATGAAGTTTAGGGTAACTGAAAGTGGAGTGTGATTAACTAGTCGGTGTAAGTAATGCACAAGGGAGAACGATCCGTCGCTCGACTATGAGATAGAACCTTTACATAGGCATCTACAGTCTTGTTACAGAGATAGTATTGTCTTGGATTTGAATAAGTTACAAGCAATATGGCGCCATTCGCAGTTAGACTTACCACAGTAGAGAAACAAATTACTGGAGAAATGCATATCTAGGTTTCATGAAAAATGTAATCATCATAATTTGAAATTGCAACTTTGTTTCTTGAGGGATCAGGTGATACTACACAGGTCCCCTTGCAGAAAGAGCCAACATACCTGTCCCACCTTACCTGTCAGTAAATCATCGACTGAACATGGCATAGGCGATAGCAAGAAAGATACGCAGAGATGCAAGTGCAGACGACCCTTTTGGAAGTATGCTGCATTCTTCTAGGGCACGAGAGACACGTAGGGTGGATAAATGACTGCAGAACATTACTGATAATGTGCACTACTGCGATTGGGGCGAAGGAAAGATAGGAGAGAAGGTGGGGGCCTGGAGTCTGTATGACGACCGTCATTGATTCCAACGGTGGCACCATCAAGGCTGCTGTATGCTGAAGACCCGACCTGTCCAATAATACTACGACGTGTGACCTTGCTCTTTCCAGAGAAACCAACGGTCACCATTGAATGGACCGAGTATAGGGATGAGGATGACGTTTTCTCTTGGACGTACTCGTTCGGCGCATCGCATCTTTACGGCATCTGAAGTCTAAAGAAGCAAGATTTGGTCGATTAAGGTGTGGTGGAAATATGCACCTTACCCATACAGGTGAATACACTCAGCGCTGCATAGGGTTATTCCAGTTGCTTGGAACTGGCTGAGGTAGACGAGCGACTGAAGATGTAGGAAAGCAGGGGCCATCGTCATCTGAATCAAACATGGGCCCTTCCACTCGGCAGTGGGCTGCGTGTTTACGTATGGGCCGTGGTATATGCAACTGTCGGATTTCGGAAATGACGAGCCCGAAGGTTCTGTCAAATTTTATGGTGTATCGTAGAGTATGGGTAACTTCATCGGAGCATATAATTGTTACTGCGTTGGTCAGCCTGCATATGGTAATGCTGCTCAATGACGATGCAGTAGACCGGTTCGTCTCTGTAAGTAATTGACTACTCCCCACAAGAAGGACTTGCATAGCATTCTACAGGATGCAAAGTGGTCAACATTTCCATGTTAGACATTTCGAACATAAGTGTAGTTAGCTACCCCATAGCACCCCCCACCCGAAAAAGCCATTGCATACTCTTCTCAGAAGTAGTTCAGTATGTTCTTTGTTATCCAGACGATCGTACTTCTCTACGTGCTCTACCTTGTGATCTCCGTGATCCGCACCATCTTCTTCCATCCATTGGGACGCCTACCTGGTCCCAAGCTCTGGATTACCTTTCCATTCTTTCAACATATCGCAGCAGTTCGTGGACAATTAGATCATGAATTGCGACGCTTGCACCAACAGTACGGGGAGGTAGTCCGCTACGGACCAGATGAGGTATCATTCACCACCGCGTCCGCCTGGTCGACCATCTACGGCCCCGGTATTGAGCTCCCCAAACCAATATATGCGGTGTACAGCAAGTCCGGGATCCTAAACGCCGACCTAGAGGATCACGCCCGAATCCGCAAGGCCATGGCGCCGGCGTTCTCGCCAAAGGGGATCCAGGCACAGGAGCCGATTCTGATGCACTATATTGACCAGTTGATGAAGCAGCTACGCAAGGTAGCTCAATCGGGGCAAGCCGCTAATATAACAAAGTGGTATAATCTGGCGGCTTTTGACCTGATTGGGGACTTGACATTTGGAGAGTCTTTCGGTGGGCTCGAAGAGGGAGAGTATCACTACTGGATAGCCCCAATCCTGGACTACGTGCGTATGGTTCCGCTGTTAAGGGCCAGAGACCTGTATCCGTGGCTCGTACGGTGCATCATGGCCATCCTGCCGTCGAGTTTGAGGGAAGCTCAGAAACGGCAGGATGCTCACACGCGGGCTGTGGTACAGAAACGAATGCGCCGTGAGACCCATCGCCAAGATTTCATGGAGTCCATGCTGCGGCCTCGAGGGGAGAAAGGGGAGCTCAGTGTGACCGAGCTTGAAGCCAATGCTAATATCCTCATCGCTGGCGGGAGTGAGCCGACGGCAACATTACTGACGGGGCTAACATACTGGCTACTACGGACCCCGAAGGCCCTGGCGCGGGCGACGGAGGAAGTGCGATCCCACCTGCTGACGGAGGAGGAGATCACATTTGTCAACTTGACGACACGACTTCCATATTTGCAAGCATGCATTACCGAGACCTTTCGCATGTATCCTCCAGTGCCTACAGGACGGCAGCGGGTAACGCTGGCGACGACCGAATTCGCAGGGCATCAGATCCCTCCACAGGTACGTATGCTTGCCTCCATTCCCTGCGCCAAGATTTAAGCAAGACTGACGACGGACCAGACCAAGGTAGCGGTCCATCAACTAGCAGCATACCAGTCGGATCAGAACTTTCATGACGCGGGTGAGTTTCACCCAGAGCGATGGCTACCCGAGGCAAAAGATCCCTCATCCCCGTTCTACCACGACCAGCGGGAGGTGCTGCGACCATTTTCTGTGGGGACCCGCGACTGCATCGGCCGTCAATTGGCGTACCAGGAGATCTGGGGCATCATGGCACGGGTGTTGTGGCATTTCGATCTAGAACTGGTGCCGGGGCAGACCAAATGGAATGTGCAGCGGTCGTTTACAATTTGGGAGAAGGGAGCGCTAGAAGTGCTCCTGCGTGAAAGACGCCCAGCCGGTGTCGATGTACCAGATAGCGCGAGGGTCTCCTGAGAGGGACTTGTTGCTCGGATAAGCATCCGATCTTTGCGAAACTCATTGGGAGACCTATCTTCCAGAGAACAGGGCATACTGGATGGGAAGGGCAGAAAGGCGTACATACGTATGACCAAAGAATGAAAGTCAGACTTCAGCGTAGATAATGGTTTTCCGCTCCATCTGAGCCATTGGGAAGGGAGTGTGGTGGGGGTTAATCGAGTAATTGACTCGAGGGCTAACGATCATCGTATACTATTCTTAATTGGGATTTTTTCATGGCCATCGGTCCAGTTCGGATTTCTGACCTGCCATCTGTGATATCTCTCCGATGCAATCAGAAAAGTTTAATATTAGGCGTTCGTATGGCCATGGTCGGTGATAGCTCAGTGTTCTTCGCAGCAAGTTGTCAATCACAGCAGTTGGAGGGATGTCGCATTTGAGGAAAAGCGAGACGACGATGTAGGGTTACACTGCATATACATATCTTCATAATAAGGATCCTGGAAGAGGTGTGAAGAAATGAAAAGGGTGGGGGGAAAGAACTGCAAGGAGTACGTTACGCAAGTTCTCATCAAGTCAGTGAAAGGCGCAAATCTATGCTTTTAATGGGTAGACCCCTCAGGAAAAGAGTATCCCATGGTCATAACAATTTCAAGCGGGGTCTATCCTTCCCCCCCTTCATTCTCAAAGTATCCACAGCAGACTGTCGCATCATATTCATTTTCACAATGACTATCCAACACCAGGCTAAGAATGAAATTCCTAGAGTCTCCGGCAAGCGTGATCTCGACAGAATTTGGCCGACCACCAAGGAATATGGGACTGCAATCATCGAGGAGTTTCTTCCTCTGGACGTCGTGCGGCGCTTGAATCTTGACGCCGACCCCTATGTCGCAATTAAACCAATTTCGAGTGCCTCGGAAAAAGATCACCCTAACCATGGGATATCCCCAACGTCCAAGTTTGTCAATACTTTGAGTGAATTCTCGCCCACCTTTCGGAACGATGTCTTGAACAACGAGGCTCTGAATAGAGTATCCGAGGATGCGTTCAGAGTATATGGTGATTACTGGCTTCTACTGGGTGCGATAATGGAATATGCACCAACTCAACCAGCTCTATCATTCCATAGAGACATGAGCTTCAGCCATCCTATCGTTGACTATCTGAAGCACGACGCACCACCCACTTCAATCATTTTTATCGTCGCCCTAACACCTTTCACGACCGAAAATGGTGCTACCCACGTCATTCTGGGCAGCCATAAGTGGCACTCCATTAATGGTGCCACGATGAATCAGGCTGTTCGTGCAGTGATGAACCCCGGAGATGCTCTGGTGATAATCGATGGCATGGTGCATTGCGGAGGCGCCAATATGACAGAAACTGAGTCTCGCCGTGTACTTTCCATCACTACGGGCATCAGCCAGTTCACTCCGCTAGAGAGTAACATGACCCTCCCGCGTCCCATCGTGGAGAGTCTAACTCCATTAGCTCAGAGGCTTCTTGGATGGGCAAGTCAGCGATCCTCTGCGCCACGCGATATGGGGTTGTTGACCATCCGGGGTAGGTCAATGGAAGAAACGTTAGGATTGCGATCGGACCAGCCACTTGCATAGTATGGGTGAGAAAAAAGTAAAAGTCAGTCATCCTGGATATCATACCGCAATATGATCGTTGTGTTCTCATTTCCCTTCCTCGTAGAAAGCCATACCCGGTGCAGTAGTAGTGAAGCATAGGACATATTGGCGATGGAGCCATCTTGATTTCTTACTGCCTCAGGCATTGGGTAATCTCCTCGGAATATGGCCGAGTTCCGAATGGGGCAATATGATGGCGGTGCTAGTGTGGCGTACGTGAATATGTGGCTGAGTATAACCGGAGATGGGAGATAGCTCAGTAAGGACTTTTACAAGGTTACACAGTCGGCTGGTTAAGACTTACTGAGGCATACTTGATGGAGGCAATCTGAAGAGTCAAATTTCGACAGCATTGGCTGAAGCGACCGGCAGATGTCTTATCCTGTGTGCAGAAAAAGAAGAGGCATACTACAGCAACAAACGGATAAATGAAGAGAAAAGCACGAAAGTATCCATTATGCAGTGACTAGATATAGAGTCGAGGGTATCTTTTCAGATGTAGCAATATACTGACATACATACTTCGAGGCAATTACGCCCACTTTCCGATCAGGGCCATGATGCCCGCCCCCAACAACGTACAGAACACCATGTACAACAGCTTGGAGCGACGACGAGTACGACACGGGTCGAAAATAAAGTCGCGTGCCAGCAGTTCCACCAGAGCACTGTAGATCAGCACACCTGCTGAGATAGCATTGAACACTCCCTGCACGATCAAGGATGTCTTCGAGCCCGGGTTGTAAGCAGTGCGCAAGCCCAGGCCGATCGCAATCGAGATCGGAGTGGTCAGGCCATACGCCAGACACAACAGGTGAGGGAGCCACTTGCGATGTCCAAAGGGAATGGCGGAAAGTCGGGCACCGATACCCAGGCCCTCGAATGACTGGTGGAAGACCAGCACCGGGTAGAGGGTCGAGAATTCAGAACCGGTCACGCCAAGGTTGAGGCCGATGATGACCGAGTGGAAGATGATACCAAATTCGAGGATCAAGAAACCGGCAATCTGTTGTCTGAAGGAGCGTTCGCCTTGCTCGGACGAGGTTTCTGCGGAGGTTGCCGTAGGCGAGGTCTTTTCTGCGGACATGCGACCATCTTCGGGGTTGGGGTGGATATGCGCGCTGGTCGGATCACCGGAAATAAAAGCGTCCGTGGCGTTCTCCTCTCGGTGCATGCCATACTTGTTCTCGACGTAGACCTCGGCGGCGAGATCTAGAAGGAAGATAAGAGTGATGGAGCCGAGCACAATAGCGGCACACCAGGAGTATAGGGACCAGTTTCCGGAGACGCCAACGCAGGTCTTGGGTCCGATGCGCTTGTAGGCAGGGTCAAGCAGATGAACAAAGGCTGTGGCTAGGATGACACCCGTACCGAAGTAACGGGCGAAGATGTAGACGTTGTGAGGGATCTTCCAGCGGGGCATGCTCTTAGCCACGACGGGGAAGAAGGTGAAGGCTGTGGAGACGAAGAGGATAACAAAGATGGATGAGATGCGGGCCCCCATATGACCGTTGTAGTCATTTTCAGAGATGGCATAGTAGCACAGCACATCCTCTTTGCTGGCCGTGTGGAGGTTCACCTCGGATGCATTGAAAATAGCCATGGCGACCAGATGGGGAGAGGGGTTGGAGGAGAGCAATGAAGTGAGGAATGACTGGAGAGAGCATTATGAAAACCCAGCTGTAGATGGATCATCTTATAGCATACTGAGTGAGGACCTTGGGGTGTAGCTGAAGGAGATGGTGGTGTCTAGGGGAGTACCTGGCTTGACGATGGCGAACCAGGTGCCCTCCATTGTGGGCCGCAATAATCTCGACAAGCGTAGGCTGACAGGGATAGCCATTAACTAGGGTCTGACTGGATGACTAGCCAGATTTGCCTCGCTCGACTCTTAACAGGATGCAGACATCCTCAATCATCTCAGCAGTTCATGTCCTTTCAATGGACCATCGCGTAGAAGCTCTGCATCTCTAAAGAGCCATTTGATGACATTCCTGGCGATATCATTCGCAAACAAATTGGTAGGGCTGAGCAGCATCACCTCGTGAGCCGGAATGACAAGCGCCCTATAGGGCTGATGGGGATGTCGCTTATCTGCAGGCCAATCAAGCTGGCGAACAAAATGCGTGAGATGCAGCCCGGGTTAAGCTGTCTCCCAAGGTCCTCGCGCGGATTCCACTTTCCAAGGTTTGGGTCACTCCATGGTTCCGCCCTCGTAGGCCTCACTGGCTGAATTTTCCTAGTTGGCGAGAGTGCCGCCCCACGCTCAACCCATGCAGTCAGACAAGGTCGATTGTGTGTTTTTGCATCCACACGCGGTCCGGATACACATCTCCACCCGAGGGCTCGGATCCGAGGCCAATGAACGACCACCTGCTGGTGTCGTGGGATCTTAGCCGCTATGAGAATGCTCCAGCGTGGAGGGGAAGGGGGGGGGAGGCTATTGTTATATTTTTTACCTGCCATGTTCACACCCGCGGTCGGACAGGGCATCTAAGAGTCGGCTGCATGAGCTCTCATGTTCGAGCGTTGCACGGGCGCATACATTCCAGAGTAGAACAATCTGCATTGTACCACTGCGGTAATTAGTATCGTATGCTAAGCTTTAGTGGTCTGACGTGTCTCAGTTGTTGTGGAGCAATAGCGACAAACGTTGGCGACACCTTGAATATATACATCCAGTTGTAGTTAGTGCTTTCGGAGGGAAGTGACAGTGGTGGATTACTCAGAAGGCTTTCCTTGGCCACTGCAGTGGCAGGACATGCTCCAACGCATAAAGGAAGTTCAAGTCTTGTGACCGACCGGCTTGCTGACTCTTGGGACTCGGCAGTGAATTATAAGGGGCTGGCTCTCCCAGTATCCATCTACCCAGCTACATGGAACCCCAACAAGCCATAAAGACAAATTAACCGGCGGCGTTTTTGCACTGTTTGGAACAACAGTATAGCTCGTTCCACACCGTGGTGAGATTCAAATTGATGATGAGAAAGAGCTAACATGCTGCCATGCAAAGCCTAGGCCTGTAAGAGGGAGAAAGTGGCTACCCCTGAAGGTGGAGGATTTGGGTGGTACTTTCGTTCGTCCGCTGGTGATGTGACTGACTCGAAGAGCGGTCTTTCCGAGGAGAAAGTGATAGAAATATCCTCAAGTCTAACTAGACTAACGCCTTAGACTCGCATCAGTTTACCCAAAGTGGTGGCTGCCGCTGTCTCCCCCCTGACTCGGCACTTCACAGCTTTGCCATCGCCGAAGATATTTACGTGAATCCATGACCATCCAGCTTCCCTGCATTTGATTCCTAGTCACCTGGTCTGCGGGAAAAGAGGGGGTATCACATTGACCCGAGCGTCAAACGTTTCCAAAGCCTACAGCGTCTTAGCTCATCGACCCAAACACCGCTGTTGAACGAAGTCGGAAGCCCGCGGAGGAGACTGGAGCTCGGGGTTGGCCGTTTACGAGGCTACACAGCCGGGTCTGGACTTCTTAGCCCTCTGTTTCAGGCGTAGGTGGATGCATGCGGTGCTGAGGGACCTATTATCTGGAACGAACTTATGGTCGGGTAGCATTATGCATTGGCTGGAGAAAAGGTATTATAGCCCGTGGCTGCCCTCAAACTGGCCGAGCTACTCAGTTTCTTTGTCTGAATTGTCTTGGCTGATGTGATACGAAGAGTTTATTGAGCGCTTGGACGCCCTCGTTGATGTTTGGGTCGGAGCATGGGCCTCGGATAAGGTTGATCCCTCCCGTGCCTGGGGGGGGGAGGGGGGGTGTTGAAGGGAAATGCTGGGTCACTCCTTTCCCTTTCTGAGATTGAGCTTCCCAGAAATTATGGCCAGGCTGGAATCTAATCGTCCCATGGCACACTCAAGGGTGACACAACCGAGCCTACCAAGAGTCCCCGAGAAGCGGATCTTCATCGACGAGGATGCGCTGGTCCCCGATAGTCTTCAAAGACCCACTGTTAGATCTAGGTCAAACCCAACACCTTAGATTCTACCGACACTTTCTCTCAAGAACTTCCAGCAATATCGAGCTACCATCTGCAATATATTTGGAATCGGAGCTGTCAACTATGATCCGGCTGGGACTCCGAGGCAGCTCCAAATTAAACTTTCTTTGTCTCCGCCAGACTGGGATGCTCGAGGTCTCCCGGACCATCACCTGAATATAAACCCCCTGTCCAGTACCCGTTTCCCCGTTGATGAGTCCAGGCTTGTCCCGTAAAGCTTCACAATGGGCAATTCTGGGGGCGATGCCGCCATCATCGTGGGGTACCTGCTTGCGACGCTGGCAATCAGCATCATGGGCCTCCGGCTCTATATGCGCCGCTATCGACGACAGTCCTTCGTCATCAGCGACTACATAACCCTTTTCTGCTGCCTTCTTTTGGTCTATATCATGAATATCACTCTTGTTTTCGGGACGCTTGGTAACGTTGCCGTCACATATATGGCGGGCGAAGTACCGAGTCGCGCCGATATTAAGCGTTCCCAGATGAGCAGCAAAGTCACTTATGCTGGTGCGATCATCTACTTCACCTAGTAAGTAAGCATCCGAACACGCGGATATGCGTGGCACACATGATGTATAGTACTGAGACCGTCGAGTATTTGGTGCCAGAAGGCCGTCGTTCTCTGCTTCATCAACCGACTTCTAGGGGTGCTTCCGTGGCCATACATATGGATTCGCGTTATGTGGGCCATACTATGCGTCACCTATATAACGTTGCTCCTTCTCTTCCTCACCGTATGCAGACCACTGAGTCTGTACTTCCAGGTCTATCCCGATCCAGGTGCGTACTTCGCGAGGATTAAATTATTTTGGTTTTAGTCAGAATATCTAACCTGTACACTCTTCGATTCCAGGTCCTTGTATCAGATCGACATACCACATATCGGCCCATGCCGTTTTCAACTGTGTCACCGACTTAATGCTGATTATTCTTCCGATTCACTGGCTTCTTAAGATTAGGCGTCCCTGGTACAAGTGAGTTCGAATGTTGACACCAACGATTCTCATCCATACTAACCGATGCGAAGACGGGCCCAGCTCATTGGCCTCTTCTCCATCGGCATAGTCCTGGTGGTGATTTCTGCTCTTCGTTTCCCATTCCACCAAGGTTCACTCGACGCTTCCTTGCAGACAATATTGAGCCCCATAGAGGAACTTCTTTCGGCCCTAGTTGCCAACGTGCCCACATTGTACAGCCTCCGACGGGCCAGGCAGCCAGAGACGCCCCCACACCCTACACAACCACCCCCGAAGAAATTCCCACGAGCGGTCGACAGCATCATAATCATGCAGACTGTGGATGTAGAGGAATCCCGTACGGATGATCAGACACTCTCTACGACAATAACCGATCGAGCGTTATCCACTACTATGGCCGATCGGGACCTGAACGACGACAGCGACGGACACCTTGTTCGCAATGGTCCGGAATGAAGCAATTTGGGAGCATGTAGCATATAGAAGGATCTGACATGATCTATGCATAGTATATAGAACGAGTTGATGTATATAGCGAAGACGGTGGACCCACTTTAATAGCCCATAGTGCACATCCGGGTCCGCCATGCGCAGTGCCCTCTGGACAGGGAGATTTTCGGGATACCCAGTAGCTACTGAAGTTGGAGCAGCAGCAATTATGAGAAGATACAGTTACTCAGCTTGGTGTACCTGATAGTTTAGAAATATTATACCATTTCCGGAATACGTCAGTCAATGACCTACACCAAAGCAGTGCAAATAAGTACTAGGCTGAAAACAACTATTACTATATATTGTATATCAGAAAGTGGAACAACCCTATCATCCCCCATACAAATGCACACTCGAATTCTTCGTCCACACCCGCAACCTCTTCCCAAAAAGATACATCGGCACGCCCAACACCAACGGCCCAAACGTCAGCGCCAACTGCACCATAGCAGGCAAAAAATACCCCAACTTCCTCTCCGCCAACGGCGGCACCCAATAACTCATACTAAACCCAAAAGTGTTCCTAATAATTGTGATGACTGCCATGATCTCCCCAGAAACAGGTTTATACGAATCCACCGCATAAGCAACAGCAATGCTACAAATCGGCGAGACAACCAGTCCACTGAGTCCGAACCCGAACACCAGCAGAACAGGCCAAGGCCATAAATCCAGGATAGCAAATGCCCCTACCAACACCGACAGAAGTAGTAACGCAGCAAATGGAATAAGACCCAATAATCTCATCTCCGCCTCATAGACACCCTTGTTCCGCTCCGTTGCTTTCACCGCAACCCAGTCAGACAATGGCCCCGCCGTGACAAGCCCGATTATGCAACCGATCAGAAAGGCGAAGTTTGAGTAACCCACCTGCGAAGCGTTGAAATTATAGGGCGGGGCACCGAGGACAGAAGATTCAGTGAGGTTCCAGAAGAGAACAAAGTTCGCGACGCCGGAGATGGCCATCGCGGCCCAGAATATGATTGGGTAGAGACATATGCGGAATGGGGTGAGGGTGTCTCGCAGGATGAAGGCTTTCCATTGCGGGTCGGGGGGTTGCCATAGCTTGTATTGGGCGCTGCAAGGGGATCCGGTCCCGGGTTTGGGGGGTAGTGGTTGGGTTGAGTAGATTTCTTTTGAGTCTACGGTCGGGCTGGTGTCTGTTGGGGATCCTTCGGTCTCTGGTTTCAGAGATGTGTGCGCTGTATGTCGGGGGGTTTTGGACGCGGGATCACGGTGGTATTTCGTCTCCGGGCAGAAGAGAAGGATAGTGACGATGTTGAAGCAGGTCATAGCCATTGATAGCCAGAAAAAGCTACGCCATCCGAATCTGATATTCCATGAGTCAGCCATTCAGACTTACTCTAATGCCAACTGAGCGTGATAAATGGCCGGGGGACAGTACCTTTGCGTGATATTCCCTGAGATGACCGGCCCGAGGAAAGAGCCAAACGAGGCCGCGGTACTATAATTGTTCTGTCAGTTAAATAGCCCTTGTGTTTTGTCAGTCTTCCGACTTACAAAAAGGCTACGGTCCATCGTCCTCGCTCATACAGGAAGAAAAGATCTGCAACTGTCTGCATGGGTACGGTCTCGCAGACCGCAGCCCCTGCTCCGTTCACGACTCGAGCCACAATGAAACTCGTATAGGAGGAGGCGAGAGCCTCCCACACATAAGAGGCGACGCTAAGCGACAAGAAAGCGATGAAAACAAAGCGACGTCCGAAGATATTGGCACAAGGAACGACGATTAAATTGACATAGGCAAACGACAGGATACACACGCCGGTGATGAGCAGAAGTTGGGTGTTATTCAGATCGAAGGTATCGGAGAAGGCAGGAAACATTGGGCTCATGGATAATGCTGACGCTGTTGATACGAATGTGGTCACGAGCTGGGACATTATAGCTAAGTCTGTCATGGGGGAATGATGAGCGTGGCTTATTGCGTGGATTGTTTGTGAAACGTACACTTCCATTTCGGCGCCCAGTTGAGCGGATCGTGGGGATCTTCTGATGGCTGAGGGACGAGACTTATGGAGGTGAGCTGCTGCTGTACATCTAGGCTCGAGAAACACCGCTCACACTATTCCAGTTTTAGATCCATGAACCAGGTGGGGATCCCTATCGTGCATTATCTCGGTCCCCGGGAGATGATCCCCATGCCCTGGGGGTGCGCTTTCTGGCGAGTCCATCTTGCTGCGGGGTGGAGCAACTAGACTGCCTGTTGCGTTGGAAATCTGATGTTGGGAGAATAACAGTATGCAGTCCTTGAGGGGGATCTGCAGCTATGAAGCTTGACTATATCTCAGAGGACCAGGTGAGGCTGAGCTGAGGATGTTAAGGGTAAGCGATGAATGACGCAAGGGGTGGACAAGGATGAGCTGGCGGAATGCAGATTTTCTGTCGATCTTCTCACTAGCGGAATGCAGGGTTGGACAACTATCGATTCCCCGATCCATGATGAGCTGGGTGTCATGCCGTCCTTTCTCCATAGAAAAGCACAGTATCAATATGGACGGGTACCTATGTGTGGGGAGTGCCGGAAAAAGGAAGACAGACTACAAAAGACACTGGCTATATTATGAGCTGAGGATAGGAAGCTATTTCACCGCAGTCTACAGGTAGAGATAATTGTTACGGGGCATCTGTGATGGTTCTCATCGGTGTGACAGTCCGTGGAGGTTGGCATTGCAGACTATCATTGTAAATAACCCGAATGGATAGAGATATGCGGCATATGTAAGTTGCCGGCCAATGAGACACCACGTTTACATTGGATCGTTCAATAGTACTAAACACAACAGCACATCTTCTTGGGCTTATTAGAGTTCGCAACAAAAAAAAAACAATGGACATGGGTCCAATCAATGCCCTTGATGCTAGACAGCTGACTACTGCACGAAATGATTCTGATTAGATTCTCACAATAAGTATTGACGAAGCTCTTCAAACGAGCATGTAACTGAGAATTGGGAGTTATCGAGTTGTCAGCCCGCCTTATCTCGACCCACCATTGGAATGCCACTATCAGGACCAACAATTCCTGTCTATTTCTTTTTTAAAATAACGGTTCACTTTAAGCTTCTCGAGGGATCCCCAGCAGACATCTTTCTCTCCACAACTATGGAACTCTCCTAATCGTGACACTCGCATTGATAGACGATTCAATAACAATTCATGACTCTCGGAGACTAGTCAGATCGTCGTCCGTAGCATCTCCGGTATATCGCTAGAAATGTCCTCATTCGGCTCCGGACGCTCGGACGAAGGAGGATTTCACCTCCTCATCTATCCGTGGTGCCTCAGGATCGATCTCATGGTTACTGTCCGAGAACACGAAAGGCAGAACCAGCCCCGCGGACCACCCTTGCATACCCATCCGCCGTCCGCCATATCTTTGGGGATTCCTGAGGATCTTTGGCTGGCTGACTCTCTCATTTGAACCGAGGCTTTTATGCTATCTAGTGGTTTAATCCTCACGGTGAGTAGGTGACATGACAAATCAACTTCAAGCATCGCACACAATTAGGGCAAGCTCGTCTGTGATCTCGATTCATTATTACAATACTATTTGTCCAATGCAATAAACGCTATTCGCCAACACCTGCAATGCAGTAAATATAAATGAAAAGCTCCAACCACCCTCACATCATCACATCATATCCATTAGTTTGCCGCCCTATCCTCAAAGTGCTGCAACTGTCCGCGGGTACGAATATAATAATGCCCGCTCTCCTCGCGCATATCGACATGCCATCGATCGCGCAAACGCGGAGTCCCCGCCGCTCCCAGCTGCGCTCCAGACCACGCATGCACAGTTCCCGGACTGTTCACAGCTAAAGCGAACAGATTCGGTGGTTCTGTGAAATCTGTTACCAACTGCCCGCGTCCCTGGAAGAGAATGAACCCCAGACACATGATATTTGTCAGGAAGACCACAGCCAGAATGACATAGAACACCTGCTGCCAGTCACTCGTCCGGCCAGACGCATAGCCCGCAGACTGCAGTGTCGCGTTGAATACCTGCACGACAGGAGTATCGAGGCTTGGCTCGGAGTAATTCCAATCGGGAACAAATGGAGAGTACTGACTACCGAGTAGGGCGGTACTCCCTGCTAAGACAGCCAAAGCCTCACTGACCGAGGGAAGTCGAGGATCCAGTGAAGAACTATTAGTGGTGTTATCAAAGCTCGGGACCAACTCCATTAGCGTGCGTTCAATAGCGGCGTCGTCACCCTGGATGCCTGACGCGAGAGTCACCGTGTCGGCCCACTCCCATGCCACGCTTTTCCAATTTATCAGGTACTGATCCTCCGACGTGTTAGGATGTATCCGGTTGTACTGGAGCCTGTCGGCAGCGTCTTCGCAGCGTGAGCTCAAATCGCCGCCGCTCGGATCGACCTGGTACTGCACGGAACAGCGACCTGAAAGCTTCCCGCGCAGTCCGCAGAGGACGTACTTCGGATCGTGACCTGGAGGTGCACTGCCTAATATGTAGATGGAGGTTGTGTTGTCGACTTTGGGGTTCAGAATGGTGTTGTAGGATTTCGGGTAGATGGGGAAGACTGGCGCGCCTTGGTCTTCGCTGAAGCCGAAGAGGTCATCGACGACAGTGCGGTTCGTGTTGATCGAGTATGTTGGTGCGGCGGTTGCCCACGTCGATGCGTTAAAGGGCTTATGGTTGGGCCACTCGGTGTAGATGAGGGGTTTCAGCTCGTCATGCGACATGCCGACGCACATCACATTAATAGCAGGCGATGGGAGAGAGGCTTGGATGATGTACTTGCCCTCTCCAGACATGTCAACGGGCTGTTGGATCTTATTCGCGGGGTTGCGTGCAGCGGCGAAGAGGCCTCCGTGCGGGTAGGCGGCAGTGACATTGTTGACGACGCGACCATGTTGTTCGGATAGGGCGGTTGTGTTGACGATTTCGATCCAGCGACCGGTCACTGTTGTGTTGTCGTATAGCAAGGCATGCGGCTGCGGGCGATAAGGAAGGGCGGTTGAGGTGCTATTTCCAGCTTTCAGCATTTCGGCCCAACCTTGCAGGTATTGATAGTAGTCGTGGTATGAGCGGCCGGCTATCTCCATCTCCAGACAGGTCTCATTCCAGTGTGTCGGGTCAACATCGACTGTGATTGGAGTCTGGCAGGCGTCTTCTAAGTAATAAGGGTTGGAGTATTCGGTGAAGACATTTCCCTGCAGAAGTCGGGGCTGGATGGGGCCCATGACCAAGCTTGGAGAAACTACAGTCGGGAGAAACGCGGACGGTCAGAAAGTAAGTCTCCCATGATTAGTTAGGGGACAGAGTGACCAACCTAGGGCTTCAGCAGCAGTGGTGTACAGCATTGCAACCAGAGCAACAATTAGCGTCAACCCACCAAGTGTCGTCCACCCGACATAGCGCAGCACATCCCACTGCATCAGCAGCGACCCCGGCTGCGTGATCCAGGTTCGCAGCGTCATGTCAGCGATGCTGACACCCTCGGACCCATGCGCGAGAGCCCGCCGACTCAACAGCTGGCCCAGGAATGCAACACAAACTGTGACATAGGATAGCTCGATCGTCTTGGCCAACAGGGCGCTCAGCAAAGATGCGGACGAGGCAGTGAGTCCGGCATTGTTGCCGATCAAACTGCCATAGTAGGGTTTAATACACGCGACGACGAAGAAGACGCCGGACAGGATGGTAGTGTACACGCCCAGTACGATAAGAGTGACGAAGAGACCCGAACACCGACGCCTGGGTTTATTGGTCGGCAGTGGCAGAGGATGAGGTTGATCGCCATGATCGACACCTTTGGGTGGTGTATCGGTCAAGTCACTACGAAACGAATCGCGTGGCCCCGGACCGAGATCGCGCAGATCGATTACGCTTTTATCGTCCTCGCCGGATGAGTCGTCATGTAATCTTGCGTCTGGGATGTTGACATCGGACAGGAGACGAAGCCCATCCGACGACCTGGCAGCCATGGTTGGCTGAGGTCAGATGCAGACAGTTTGGGGGTTTGTTTTTCTTGGAGGGAAAGAGTGAGGAGGAAAGGCTTCCTGGGCCAACGGTTCTTAAGGGGCGGTGCATGGCGGATGAGCATTTAAACCAGCTAGTCCAGCTAATCCCTGTTGTTTTGTCCGCCATATGAGTTGGCTTCAATTTAGTGAATTGGGGGCCATTTGCGATCGGTTGGGGTCCTTGTTGGTGTGAGGCTCGGGTGAAGGGCCCGTCGGGATGCTGGCTGTGTGGGAACCAGGGTCGTGGCTCATTCAGCTGGTGCGCGACTGTGCCACACAGTAGTCACTTGGTTAGCAACCTAGCTACCTAGCTAGATACTATTGGGATATGCTTGTACATGATTTTAATCTCCCTTGGTGGAGTCGCTTCAATCTAAAATCCCTGGTTGCACCATTCATGTCTGCGCCCGCCTTCGCCGTGGGTCTGTGTTTAGTCCGGCTCTCAGCCTGATCTTCCAGTTGGTCCCATCGTTACCCAAAGAGAGAGGGGAACCTGCAATCTGCCAGGGTGTGTCCTATAGTGTAACTGTGTACTATGCCCTAATGCAACCAAGTCATTATCGCGGCCAGAGGCGAGAAGGAATCCCTGTCCGGACTAGCCTATAAATAGCAAAGATGGTCCAAGGTGATTGGGCTTGATCGTGATCACGATAACACAGACGATGAGAAAATGGAAACATCTAGAGAGTGCGACTTAGGTAGCCAAATAAAGATGACAGCACCACAGGCAGCAATACAAGGAGCGGAAGGGGATTGTGGGACGTTAAAGGCAGACAAGGCTGGTGAAAAGTGGTAAATGTGTGTGGTTTGCGGACCGAGATAGCAATCAATGCGCTTCACTATACTTCAAACGGCATAGTCCTTCATTTCCCACAAATTTCCGCCTCAGCCTCTGCGATGGATCTCAACAGCCACTCTAATCCTTTCTTCAAGGCTTCCTCCCCAGAAGTGAACGTGATTCGGAACCAACCGAGCTCTTCCGGCATGTATACGCTTCCAGGCGCCATTATAACCCCATTCTTCGCACGGATGTCAGTGATTCTCAACTCACGATGTTCTCATAAGCGAGTGTCAGGCAATGTAACACTTGGCTGGCTGTAGTCTGACTCTGGTGTGACAGACTTGCCTAGCAATAGATGGCGAAGGTCAACCCAGATAAACAAGCAAGAATTCCTATCCGTATATCAGCGCAATCAAGCCTGTTGGGGGTCTTTCAAAATACACACGACTCGCAATACCGAATGCCATGCTTGCGGGGAAAGGATGTATCCATGCGATAGTTTTCCTGTATAAGTTTGGTCTTGCTGTTCGTAACATTGTCCATCCACGCCTCGTCCTCGAGTATGGCGGCCCAAACATCCTGAAGAACGTGTGGCGACTATGACGATATGCTAAATATTCTATGTCAGAGGTATCTGCTTGTCACATAAGCACTATACACATACCTAATGCTCGACATTGCACCTATCGCTGCATGTCAAAGACGACGCAACCCTCTGAGGCCAGTGCTGCATCTGGTCCGGCGACTTAGTTTTTCATTGTATGAGCCTTCTGGGCAATACTTCTGTTTTGATTTTCTCGGGCGCGGGCCTGCGGGGACTGATTTGGCTAATGCATATGTATACATCTTTGGATTTTGTCAGTTATTGTGTGCGATAAATGATCGAAAGGGTAGAGTGCCTCACGTATTGTTGCTGTGTGTGAATCACGGACTTGGTTCAATTAGTACATATGTATCACAGATAAGAGTTGAAATGACTCACATGAATCGACCACCAGATTCGCTTTTGCGAGGATCTTATCGAGTGATACATAGCGCACGGGGATGTGCTGACACAATATTGATACAGCCGCCAAACGACAGGATCGACGCAACGTACAGCAAATGCATTCCCATCGACTGAGCCAGCATTGCTGCGCACCCTACCCAGTAACAAGTACGATGCCTTTTCTCAGACATAATGTGCCCTTCTCACGGTAGCACGGTCGGTAAATCAGGCTTGCTAGGCTAAGGCCTCGCTACCAGTCGCAAAGCCTAGGAGGAAAATATCATGCAGGATATTGGGGGGGGCGCATTTCTCTGGAGGTTCAATACAGGGTGTGCTGGGTGTATGACGTCGGAAAAGAAACCCGGATAATCTGGTCTGCTATCCCATAAGATGGCATAGCAAAGGCACCCCGTAAGTTTACTGGCTGTTCAGCACAATTTCTATTATCCTGGGGTGGCCGATCTGCGATTGAGGTGTCGGGCAGTGCATTCCTTGCAAGCCACACGAATTGGGCGAAGCGGCATGTTTGAATTACTCGGTCTCTCAGTCGACTGGACCATTGCTCTCGACATAAAAGTACATCCTAACAACAGTCCATGTTGCTCTCAACTCGGCGAGATGTTCCTTCCCCCTGCCGTGGGGCTGCGCGAAGTCGACCAAGAGGCCGAGGTGACCTCCGAATTGCCACGGTTTCCTGGCCGGGTCCACCCAAATATGGGCTGTTATTCTCAACAACTGAGAAATTGAGGATGTCTTGTCTTGATTATATTCCACTGCAGCCTGTGGGAGGATGTTCTCTTCCAACTGCGTCGTCGAAATCGATCTACTATTATAAGTTAAGACGACCGCGATAGTGAGATATCAGTTCCAAAAGAATTCGGACATGACATATATACACCTAGTTCTTGTGATGCTTTCTGACAATATCAGCCGCCATTACTTTCAAACTAAATCAGCATAGCATCAGGCCTAATACTAACCAAGCCCCCAAACATCGACACTAGGATTCTTTTATATTGATCTCCGCAAAGTGACAGGGCGCTACTCCTTGGCATACGCAATATTCCGACCATGCGCGCTGTCAACTGACAGAAACTGCTAGGACACCCCTGGCTTTTACCATCTATGTCTATACGCTTGGCAGCAGGGGATGGGCCCTGAACCAGCGCCTCTAATCTGTCCTGCTATGACTGCCCGGTCTCTTGTCCTCCGAGACATTACCTCCATTGACTACAAATGAGAACGCAGATCCATATGAACCTCTGCGGGACCCATCCTTAGTGTATGATCCCATTCCCACCATTCACCAACGAACTCGATATGACCCACAGCCGGGCGCCTACAACTATGGGATCAAAGAACCGTCGAAATCAAAATCCCCGTAGGGCACTCATATGAGATGCGAAGCCAAGAAGCCAAGAAAGACAGCACTTCTGTAGGCTCACAACTCAACCCACCCCGCATTGCATTCTGTATGGCCCGTTTGGATGGAGGACAAAGTCATACGGAGATGGTGCAGATGCGGGTGGTTGGTTTTGACTACAAAAGTGAAGGAGGCCCGCTGTCGGCATCTTCTCTTGGTTATTACCATCAAACAACAATCGCATGCTAGTGCTGTACGTATATTAGCCCCGGGGATATCTGAACTCATCAAGTACTGACAGCATTGACGAAGGACATTCTCCGAATAAAATCATGACTTCCGCTCAGCCCGACAGCTATGCCAAAGGACCAGCCCTTGAATCCAACGCGCCCATGAACCCAGGCTATCAGTTACCGATCGAGTTACACTGGGTGAACTGGTCGTGGCGCCGTTCGCTGCTATATATGGCTGGTGGGATCCTCATTGGGGCTCTCGTCGGGCTTATCGTCGGGCTGATAGTGCGGTTCGCGTGATAGCGTTGACAGTTGATATGGCACATACTGTGTATGATGTGCTTGGTGTTGATACCCCAGATGCGTAAAAATCGCGTTAACCTTCTTGTTTCATTGCTATCGTTTCTTTAGCGCCGCATTTCAACTTCTCTGTGTACCCGAATCGCTAACGATGCGACCGGTGACTTATACCCGAGGGTCACGACTCCGATCGGACCACGTGGGATCGGTGAGTTTATGACTTAAATCGAAGCGATTAGCATTTTTGAGATTTTTGCCATGATCTAACGTTGAATAGGTTTGAACTCCCCAATGATATAATAGCAGATCGAGGTGGAAAATAAATCCGGTCTTTCGGTTGCCTATTTGGGTAACACTTTCAACCCAGCGCCAATGTCACCCCCAGAACACGGCGATCAATTACAACATGTACAATAATCCGGCGATCCACAATAAAAACTATATTCAGGATAAATAGTTGGATTAGAGCAAGTATGATCAAGAAATTTGGCGACGGAGAGTCATCCACGGTGACGATCCATGACGTTTCGATATGGTAGTCACCTTAACCAAACGCCCGAACTCAATTGTGACGCCACTTCTGTACTTTATCAGAAGCCATCAGGAACGCAAGAATTGTCTGCGATAGACTTGCAATATAGCATAAGAAATACCACCTTTTTCATTCGTTGTACAGGTTACCCCAGGATCTACATATAATATATTATTATTCCCCACCTACCCAATGGCATGACACGACACCCATTAGCAATGGCACCCAACTCCTCTCCCTCCACAACCGACCTCCTCATCATTGGCGCCGGCCCAGCCGGCCTCATGGCGGCCTGCTCGGCCTCACAATACACGAATATGACAACACGAATCATCGACAAGCACCCCAGCCGAACAGCGACCGGGCACGCAGACGGGATACAGAGCCGAACACTCGAGATCCTCGAGAGTTTCGGGGTAGTTGATCCGATAATACGGAAAGGTGTGCAACATGCGGAGATGTGTTTCTGGGTAAATAAACTATTAATTCTTATATACTATATCGCATTCAGCTTTATCTCCAGTTCCGATCCTCGTGGGGAAAATGAGCACAGCAACTAATTCGGGCGCTGCGTAGGGCTATGATAAGCATACGGGTGGGATAACGAGGCACAAGATGGACTCGGCCCAGACGGATAAGTCGAGATACAATATGGTGTTGCTGAATCAGGGGATCATTGAGCAGATTATTCTGGATTATTTGGGGTTAGAGCAGGGGGGGAGGGTGGAGGTGGAGTATGGGAAACAAGCGGAGACGTTGGAGCTGCTAGAGGAAGGGGAGGATGAGTATCCGGTTGTTGTTGGGGTGAAGAGGGTTGGGCAGAATGGTATGGTTATCGTTGGTTTTGATGGTGGTTGCCTGCTGACTTGGATGGTGTTATAGGGGCCAATGGGCATTGCAGCGATGTTGAGACCATTCGCGCTCGGTATGTGATCGGTTGCGACGGTGCGAGGAGCTGGACGAGAGAGCAGCTGCAGGTACCGATGCGGGTGTGTTCTGGAGATACCACCTGGGGCGTTGTGGATATCGCCCCGATCACTGACTTCCGTAAGTTTAGTCAGTCGGTGGAAATGTATGCTTGACTGACAGGCTTTAGCGGACATTCGTCAGTCCTGTGCTATACATGCCGGGGATCGTGGCAGCATCATGACCGCACCCAGGGAGAATCGGCTGGTTCGCTTTTACATCTATCCCAAAGGCGATGGGAGGCTGAGTGTGGAGGGCAAAGACCGATCGGAAGTATCACTTGATGAGATTGTGGGAGCCATGGCGAAAGTCATGAAGCCCTACTCTCTGACCTATAAGCACTGCGACTGGTGGTCCATCTACAAGGTGAGTATCAAATGGATGCAGGCGGCCATAGCTGACTGGGGATAGATAGGTCAACGTTTAGTGGAAACGTATAGGCCACATGGCAGGTTGGTGAACTTTTTAGTCGACCCAAGCATACGCTAATATCACCAGGATCTTCTTGGCCGGCGATGCAGCACATACGCACTCGCCGAAGGGAGGTCAGGGTCTGAACGTGTCGATGCAGGATACATACAACCTAACATGGAAGCTATGCTCCGTTATCACAGGGGAAGCTTCCCCGAGCATACTCGATACATACGAATTGGAACGACGACCAGTTGGCGAGGAGCTGCTCAAGCTGGATACCGAGTTAGTTAAAGCGTACGAACAAGACACGAGCGTGACCGAAGGAGTCGAGCGCGTTCGTGGCCAGTACATCGACTTCATGACGGGAACGGGGGTGACATATGGCTCGAATGATTTAATCGCCGGAAAGAAGGCGGATACATCGGTCGCAAAGAATATCAAGATCGGTATGCGCCTGTCATCGTATCCAGTCGTGGGCCAGGCCGACGGGATCAGCATGCAGCTGGTTAGCAGGTTGGCCAGTAATGGAGCATGGAGGCTGCTCGTATTCCCAGGCGACCTGTGTGAACCTAGCAACCAGAGTCGGCTAGCCAGTTTTGCGAACCAATTCAACAAGCAGCCTCATCTCCCATGTCTGCACAAAGACCTGAAATCGAACCGGTGTTGTCCCCTTCTCGAGACGATTGTGGTGCATTCCAGCCCGAGGACTTCCGTGAATCTTTTGGATCTACCGGATATATTCCATCCATTCGATGAGACGTGGGGCTGGGATTACTCGAGGGTGTTTGCGGACGATGGCTCATACGGCGAAGCTTGTGGCCATGCCTATGAAAGGTATGGCATACGAGACGAGACTGGGTGTCTGGTCCTCTGCCGTCCGGATCAACATGTTGCTTGGTTAGGGGGCCTCGAAGAGGTGGAAGCATTGGACCAGTATTTTGGTCAATTCGTCGGGAGGAAGTGATTTGATCGGGTTCTGTCACTATTGAGTGCTATTTGGTCGATCGCGACCGGTGAAATGGGGGTGGCGGGGGGCCATGTCGGTGATGGCACTCCAAGCGTTGCACGGATACATTCTGTTAGTAGCATCCATGCCTGATACAAAGAAGACACTATAGAGAGACTATAGAAAAGACTTAGCACCAGACCATTTATGCGACACAATTTAACAATAATCAATGACAGAAATTATGTACTTTGCACATGCTATCCCCAACATAGCGCACGCATGGTTAGTGGCCAGAGCTCAACGGCAGCACATCGCACAGACCGGGGATCACCCGTGGGCACCGGCTCTCTCGTCCCGTATTCCGGCAGAAGAGCCCTGCCAGTCAGAAGTCCCAGAGACCCTCTGGATGGATGACAGGGAAGTTGTGGAACCAATGCTCAAATTGGCTTTCAGACCCAGGGGACGCATGATGCAGCTTGATTGGGAGGGGATATTGATGAGGTAATGGTGATGCTCAACGGTGATGTCATGAGAGTAACAGTCGTGGAGAAATGTTTTGATCGAGGCCCATAACAGTATCCTCTAAGAATCAAACAGACAACACCACCGCTGAGAGGGAATGAGGCTTTGTACGCCAGTCAGGTCCACCTTTTTTCCCAGAGTGAGGCTGCCCCACAGCTTATCTGTGCTATTTGGAGGCCCTGGCCAGACCGGATGGACTTCATCTCGACTTGTCCAGCAACGACAAGGGTTGTCTCCATCTCTTCCATTATAGGGCAATTGCACGGAAGAAGTTCACATCGACACACTATCTACTGTACACAGTATCTGATCGATCACTAACCCCGCCATCTATCCACTAGTCTCAAGCACAGTGCCACAGTACAACCACCGATCGAACCCAGACCGTCCACAATGAAACACCACCATCACAATGACCACATCCAACCTTCCAGACTTTTCTAGAGCAGCAACAGAGAGAAAAGCAAAATGTATTGATCTGCTCGTATCCCTCTATTACAGAAACAATAACGTTCCCACAATATGATGCTGAATGACTTCACAACCAATGCTTGTACCTTGTCCCTGCCCTACCCAAAGTAGGAACATACCATGAAGACCACATGCATCCAGGACCCTGGAGGAATGCCCGAAACTTGAATCGAGGCTAACTATACCATGTATACCACAATCACGATCATAGTTACTGCATTAACATTGACATCAGTACGTAGTCATTGGCAAACACCTATAGTTAGACACAAGCGTCATTATCCAAAGTCTGAAAAAACGTACAAATAGCCTACCACCATCCTGGAACTTACTCTCCCATCTTAATTAACAAACATCTATCTCAAAGCATACCACATACACACTGTACACGCACAACCAAACATGGCCTCCAACCCCAACCCCGGCAACTTCGCCAACCGCCCGCAGGAAGAAGTCGAGAACATCGCCCGCAAGGGTGGCCAGTCCAGCCACTCGGGCGGATTCGCCTCCATGGACGAGGACAAGCAGGTACATCAATACCCATTCCCTTCTTTTACTCCATAAACGAGAGCATAGTACTAATTATTATGGTGACAGCGCAACATCGCCTCCATGGGCGGCCAAGCCTCCAGTGGAAGCTTCCAGCCCGGCGAAGAACGGGCCCGGGAAGCCGGCCACAAGGGAGGAATGTCATCCGGAGGGAGTTTCGAGCCTGGAGATCCTCGGGCTAGAGAGGCTGGTCGGAAGGGAGGATCGAGAACTGGGGGCGATATGCCGGAGGAGTAAATCCACTCATACTAAGTACCATGACATTATGATCGGCCTTGTTGGGGAATAGTTTTTATGTGATATGAATTGGATGTATTATTAGTCAAGTATGAGGATAAATTGTATCGATTGTGGCATTGATGAATTGGATTATTATTGTATTGCTATTCATAATAGAGTTTCGGAGACTAGTACAAGCAGTACAAGTAGTCATAAAATGCAAAGTACGAAGGTCCATTGAGTAAGTGGTGGCCCCGTGGCTGATACTATTGGCCATTCCACCCGTTATTGACGATCATGACGACAATCAATATATTGAATTGATTCAGCCTTAACGAATTACTTGCAAGCATGAGGTGATCGATGTACAAAATAGTTGGATTGAAGTTTATTTTTGCGCCCCGTTAAACCCCGCTCGCCACATTAGCAACAGAAACATCGCTAGCACGCTAGCTTCCGCCATCATCATCAATCGTATCTATCATCTAGCTCGTAAACAGTACTTTTCCATCGCCGTGAATATGTATCTCTGAGAAAGTCCCGAGGAGAGAAAGGTAGAGAGGTAACAAGGAGGAAGCGGAAAGACAAAAGACATTAGAAAGGGTTAAGAGATAGGGACGTAGGAAGGGGGAAAGGAATCAAAAATATCCACAACGCCTCATCATATAGACATTAATCAAATCATCGCAGGCCATCATGTACAGGCCATCGACGATCTCAGAATTAGACCTTCACTCCGTATCTTTTTGCCCCTCTGTTGCTGAACCGTCCCCAGCAGCCGGGAGCTGTACCAAATCCTCAAGATCCATTGTCATCTCTTGCTCCTGCTCCTGTTTTGGACTCTTTGTCGGAGGTAAAGACACTTTCTTCTCCTCGGGACTCTGAGTTGTCGTACCAGCTTTATCAGAAAGCTGCTTCACCATCTTCGCCAAATGGTCTTTAATCCTCTCATCCCCGCAGTGGGAGTGCCGCAGCAGCTCATTCTTTAGGTTCAAGATTTCGCCCCGCAAGTGATCCACTTGACTTTCCAGGAGCGTGTTCTCCCGCGAGACCGTCTCGCAACGACTCTCGAGCTGCTTGGCATGCTCCTTCTTCTTCTTGCGGCATTTGTTGGCAGCCACGCGATTGCGCTCAAGGAACCGCTCCCGTTTGCGTCGTTCGCGCTCGTTCACTTCAAATCCCGGGGAAGGTGGTCGATTGGAGCTCCCCCGACGACTGTATACCGGGCTCTCATTACTGCTGCTGTAGCTGGAAATACTGAACCGGGATTGATTGTTGTCGGCGCTGCCACCGCTGCTGACGCTCGTTATGCTACCCCGCGAAGTGATTTCGTGCATAGGAGCTGGAGGCATTTGTGCCGGTACTAAAGGAAAGGTGGCCTGCATCGGAGAGCATTTCTGCTCGTAGTCATTGGTAGGATTGTGTACGGTCTGGCAGGGAGCAATGAAGCTGGCGTCCGAGCTAGCGGTGGAGTTGGTTCGGAGAGCGGGTCCAGTGGCCCAGGACACGGGCGGCTCGAAGGAATTGAGCAGCCATTGATTGTTATCTTCGAACAGAGGGAGAGAAAGACAGTCCTGGGGAATGGTGTTATCGAGATAGAAAGGAAGGGAGCCCGGCCAGGTCTCGTCGGTGGTGGGTGTTGGTCCGGAGAGGGGGCCGTAGAGGTTCAAGTCGGCGGACATTCTCACGTCGGCCATTGGAGTGTTTAGGGGAAGGGATTGGGGAGGTGATCAGTGGTGAATTGGAATATTGATGTACAATTAAGATAGTATGCAGATACAAAAATAAGCCACCAAAGTGTTGCGCAATGGATAGTGATCACGGCTGCTATTTATACGAAGTTGATAATGTGGGTGGTTTGCAAGGCACACACAGTGATGCGATTCACGAGCCCTGATTGGAGGGAGCCAGACCGTCCGTTAAATCACAGCACTGAGCAGGTTCGATAAGGTTGATCAACGGTAGTTTCTCGATCGACCACAAGGCGCCACACAAAGGGGAAATCACAGACGAACGCGCAAGTCGGATCGTAGGGAGAATATATCCGGCAGGGATCTAAACGCAGGCATTGGGGGCAAAAGATTTGATGGGGGGGGGGGGGGTGGACGAGGGACGGAAGATATCCGCTCCAAACCGGATTGCCTGGGGCCACGGAAATATACAGAGTAGTAATCTGGTCGAGCTCAAACTCCGGGGCAACATGGTTGACGTAGGATCAATTGGTCCGGAAGGAAAACGCGCCTGTCAGAGGCGACCCTGTGCCAATGGCAACCCGCTAGAACAATCCGGAATTATTTTCAGTGTGGTTTGGGTGGAGCCCGCACTTGCAGCATGACGTTTCGAGTTGATCCAATTGCTTGCACTTCATATCCCGACTGCTAACTTAATCCCGGGCCTTTCCAAGGGGCTCAAGCAGGTACTGGGCCTGCTCCCCCCATCCCTCACGGTCGGTTCTTGCAAATAGTTGGGATATTGATACCTTGGTGACATCTACGACCTCGACACTTACTAAATCCGTGCAGCCGGTGCTGCTGGGTCCTCCACCGGCCACGTTACACAGAACAATGCATTCTGAAGCCACCCAGCAATGTTTGACGACACGATTCATGTTTCTTTACCAACGTCGGAATTTCCCACTGCGTGCATTGGCTTCCTGTAGGCAAGAAGTATTCGGATTATCTAATTTTGTTGAAATGCTGGATCATTAGTTATCACTACTCTTCTGCTGCATGGGTGGATACTTTATTCCCCCGATCTAGCCGGCTCTGTCATAGGCCCGCCGTGCATTACACGGTCGATCACTAAAGGCAATAATATCCCTGATGCTTCAATCGTCCCTGTGGCTCTTCTAAATTCTACTTACTTTACGTTCAAAACTCGAGAGTCAGATGTGCTTCGCTCGGGCCGCGCCTGGCTTCCCTGGTACCCAGTGGTTTGGGTATGTGACTATCCATCCTTGAGGTAGAATCAAGCCTAGGATCCTCATGCTTCTCCGCGGTTGATACAAAGAACCGTGCGTTATTGCCATGATGCTTTTGCCTCGACCATATGTATCCTGGTGTAGTTACTCCAACCTCACAAGGTCCTTTTCGCCCTTGACCTCGCCACCCCCAAAAGTATCCGCATAGCGGCCAACCATCCAGTCGTTCACAGTAATCGGGCCGTATTTGGGTTTTTCGCCTGGCTCGAGGCAGCTTTCCAGGCACTCGACCAGGAAATCTGCGTTTCCATCAAAGATGAACGGAACGCTGTAGCGCGCAGTTCCCGATGTATTGATGACTCGGTGTAGGTTGGAGATATACCGATCGTTTGTCCAACGCATCATCATATTGCCCGTATTGACTACCACTGCGCCGGGCACAGGTACCACGTCCACCCACTCGTTCGACGTCCGGCTCCAAACCTGTAGACCCCCAACAGAGTCCTGCAGGAGGATGGTAATAGCACCAAAGTCGCTGTGAGCCCCGATGCCTGCAAGTAAAGTTAGCTCATCAGTGGTACCCCCAATATTGGTTGGAGCCGAATGCGGGAGGGTTGGCATGCACACCTCTTTCCAGCTCGGACGCATCAGGAGCCTGAGGGGGGTAGTGGAGCAAGCGAAGTGTAGCAATGGGCTTAGTACTGAACCTGCGTAGAGCATCTGAACCAAGGCCCACCATTTCTGCAATGACAGTCATAAGGTCGATTGTGAGACTGAGAACGGCTCCATAGTACCGATCCACCGTGTCTCGGAAGAGCTGCGGGTCTGTCACTTCAGCGGGATACTTGTTGGGTCCCAGGCCGAATTTGCCGGCTTGGACATCCGGATCATCTAGTGGGAGATGTCGACCGAGAAAAAAGCTCTCCTTTAGGTCTCCTGCGAATCGTTTCTCGAAGTTCTGGGCTCGCAAGCGTTCGTATCCGCGGTTGAAGCTGTCATTGTCTAGGAGCTTAAACAGTGGGCACCGGTGTGGATGTTGCTTGTGAACTTACCCCTATCGTATTTCTCCTTGGTCTCCACCGGTAGACGGAAGAATTCCCTGGACTGCTCTAGGATAGCTGTTTGGAGTTCGGGTGGAATGGTGTGGTTGCGTAGTTGGAAGAATCCAAGGTCTTTGCAAGCGTGGTGGATTTCTTCCTTCAGGTGCTGTCGGTCTTCACTGCTGCCCCCGTGGAAGGCTCCGGGAATGGTTAGGGCATGTTTTCAGACATGTCTGTTCTCTCTACCTACGAGCGAAATCAATAACAGGGATGGCAGGGCTCATGATTCTGAGCGAGTGGAGCAACGAAGCTCATATGGTTAGAGTTCCATTTGACGTACCAACGGAGTTGCCGACGAAGAAAGCAGGGCAACTGGAAGGATAAATTGGCTGCAAATAACATCTCATCGATGCGGGGTAGTCGCCGGTGATCCTCGATGTTGTGAAAGGCTTGGGTAGCCCTGCAGGAGGGCGCTTCCTTCTAGAATGATTTTAGTCGTGAAGCAGGCGCCACATGTAGAACTTATCGGCACGACTCTTCTGGTATACACCCAGAACACCTACAGTAAATAGAAGCCGCTGTACTGTGATCATGTAGAATATCAGACTGCAACCTCCATCTCCTGGGTCATCCTTTTCCAGGTACCATCCATGGGACGGCGGCGGATCAACGTAACCTTGATCAGCCCTATCCGGCCAGTCGAGCCACCTTCACGCCTGGTGCCATTCAGGACTGCCGGATTTGGTATACATGCGAGCAACCAGGAATCTTGTGGAAAGTGCAATGGGCATTTCTTATTATTGTGACGGCCCCTGGGAGCAGTGATTGATTGCCCATTACCAAAAAATATTTACGAATTACTAATTCCACAACTACTATTCCCATCCAATCCTGTCTTCAAATATCACCGAGCTCAATTTATCACATCAAGTTTCATGACTCAGTCCGCTGCAACCTGAATTCATTAGGCTTCCAAAAGCCCATGGTCCGTTTGTCCCAGATTCCCTATCTCGGGGGATGTTGAATGGTCGGAGTTTCAGCCCAACGTTTCACGAAATCGCTTTACATTAGGAAAGAAATGGCATTTCCTTAGTTCATTGACATCAAGACATTTATATGTACATTCTATATACAGACAGCAGCAATCATCATGGAATCTCCTCATACACTCTATCCCCGATCTTCGGGGGTTGGAGGAAATCATTAGGAACAGTCTCCGGAAGCTGGTTTCGCTCCGCCCATTCGCGGATCTCCTCAAAGTTGCGGCACTTGTGCTCAGTGTTGAAGTCGACAAAGGGCTCAGGGTGGTCGGGGTGGACCCAAACTTGACCCAGGACTCCCACGTCCACGGTGCACATCAGCTGCTGACGGATGATATCGAGACAATGAGCTATCCACGTTAGTACCGATTTAAGAAGAAATAAGTAGTAGTGAAAACGTACTGACGTGGCGACGGACAACGTAGTCATTGTTGGTGAAGGCGCCTTTGCCAAGGTCATGGTAGTAGTCGTAATTGTAATAAAGGGATTGGCGTAGGAGATTCTGTAACCCGTTAGTCGCACAACCTATATTGTCCTTTATCCTGTCTAACATACCAAGCAGTGCAGATGGTGGAATCCCTCCACATTGGCAGGATATCCACCTCCGTACTTCTCGTTGATCTTAACCTGGTCGGGAGCGAGTCCTGATTTCTCGGCTTCTTCGGCAGGGACGCGAATGGATCGGTCTGGACTACGATCAGCCAACTCCACTCACTCACCCCATAATGTGAAAGGAAACCAACAGTTGGCACCGAGAGACTCCCATGCTGCATCTACTTCTGGGCTGGCATCTTGTCGGAAGATGTTCTCTTTGAGGAGCGACCCGTTGAACTGTTGCTTGTGATAGTTGAGCCCAACATTGGATATCACGGGTGCTACGGTCGCGTTAGCTCAACGTTCTGGTTTCCTCAATGTTTGACGCTCAGTGACAGTCTTGGAACTAGGACGTACAGTGCTGAGTGATGCGCCGCGTGCACGCCTTGTCCGAATCCCCTTGGTTATGGCCGACGAAGATACCGACCAAACACGACACTATGGCAATGACAACGACGAGAATGATGTTCAACCACCTTCCAGGCCCCGATCGCACACTCTTTTTCCCCGACCAGTGAACATCTTCTTCATCGACAAGAAGTCTCTCGCGATCGGTCGAGTCGGACCGATCCGAGGTGTTCATTTTGTCGTCAAAAGAGTTGGTGTTGCGCGCAGAATTCATGGTATCAAGGAACGACTCTTTTTCGAAGGAAAAAGAATGAGCAACAACTTCACGAGCCTTCTTCTCCGTCAAAAAGAGCGCAGCACGAGTGTTTATTCTCGGTTGCCCATGGAAGAGGACCCATGGGCCCATCTATGCCCTCCGCCAGGTCCGATGCTAATAATATCCTCCCGAAGCCAAACCCGCCGTTGGGAGGACCAAGTGACGGGTGTAACACTCATCCGAGTGGTTGGTGAGACAACCAGGCTCGTGCAGGTGCGGAGAGGCTCATCCTGGCGGTGATGTTATTTGTTCCAAGTAAGACACCCTCCGCTTGGCCGCAGACGTTGTCTCATTCGGCCGCCCAATGAGGGTTTCCGGAGTGGATGGATCGCTGGAGATCCTCAATACGAGCTCACTGCCCGCCTTACAGCTCGACATCTTACTTTCGTCCAACTGAGACATGACGCAAAGATGCCTTACTCCCGAGATTAAACCCGGATTCACCGTCATTAAACCATCTGCACGCTATTATTAACACCCTATACTGGCCGCCTTGTGGCGGATCACGATGGGTCATCGCCGCGATCTAGGTCAACTTCCAAGCCCCTTCTTATCCCGGAGAGGGAAGTGGATGCACCAGCTCGCAATGAGGGGTGCCTACTTGTGAGGCATATGAGTGTAACACTGGCATCCGCAGCGCCACTTGGTCATCTCGGGGTGTCGCCGTGATTGGACTGAGGCCGGTCCGAGGCTACTCTCGAGATAGAACTTCGAGAGATGGCACAATCCGAGACTTGGCCAATCATGCTGGTACGCCATGGCAGGACGCTTACTCCACGACGAGAGATATTGGCATTCTGCTAAAATTGGATGCCGGGGTGTTAAGCAGGGAGACGAAGAAGTTATAAATATGGCCGCATGTATTCCCCAGTCTCATGCAAATCCCAAGATCTTCCAGAACATCACACTCCCCTCTCTTAAACTTTAATCATACTTCTTCATCTCGTTGTACATGATGCACTCCGTTTCTAAGGGTCTTCTCCTGGTGCTGAGCAGCCACCTGCTCGCTGCTACTGCCCGTCCTGTGGCCACGGAGACTTCCACTGCCACGGCCACCGAGACTCCTGCAAGCTACGGAGATTACGGCAACTATGGCAACTACGGAAACTACCAAGCCTACAAGAGGGACGACGAGCCTGAAGCGGATGAGACGACCAGCAGCGTGTCGTCGACTGCCTCTGCCACCTCCACCACTGCTGCGGGATATGGCAACTATGGCAACTATGGAGACTACGGCACCTATGGTAGCTACCAAAACTACAAGCGTGGTGAAGAGCCCGATCCCAGCTTGAGCACCACTACCGCTATCCCTACCACCACTGCCCCTGCCAGCTACGGCGACTATGGCAACTACGGAAATTACGGAAATTATGGCAGCTATGAAGCCTACAAGCGTGGCGAGGAGCCTGACCCCAGCTCCACCACCACCACTGCGGTTCCTACTACTACCGCCCCCGCTAGTTACGGAGACTATGGCAACTATGGCAACTACGGCAACTATGGCAGTTACGAGGCCTACAAGCGTGGTGAGGAGCCCGATCCTAGCTCGACCACTACCACCGCGGTCCCTACGACCACTGCACCGGCCAGCTATGGCGACTATGGCGACTACGGCAACTATGGAAACTACGGTAGCTACGAGGCGTACAAGCGTGACGAGGAGCCCGAGGTGAGCAGCACTGCTTCTGCGACGAGCTCGACCGAGTCTGCGACCACGACTGCGGCGAACTATGGCAACTATGGAAACTACGGCAACTACGGCAAGTATGCCAGCTACGGCTCGTACAAGAGGGATGCTGAGCCCCAGCCCGAGCAGGACAGTGAGTCCTCGACCACCACCGCTGCTAGCACGACCACTGCTGCTGCGGGATATGGGAACTATGGCAACTACGGCAACTATGGAAAGTACGCTTCTTACGGCAGTTACTAAAAAGGGAGTTAAGTGCGTGATGATACGGAGGACAAGTGTTACCTGAGCAAAAGTTGAGGGTGACGCTGCTGGGATTGGGAGATCAATCATGATGATGATGTCTAAGAATGTGTTATTCTGTTGTATTTATTAGCAATGGATCAGTTAACTAGATAAATATAATGTAGCGTTGCTTGTTCTTGAATAACTTATATAATCATGATCTTGTACTTTATGCCTTCAGACATATGCAGATTGCAGACACATTATTGGTTGGGGCAAGTACCGCGGACATGGCAAATCAAACTGGCCCTCATTGGATCTCTAATTTGTTGACGATTCCAAGACCCGCTTCCCCATATTAACAACCTTTTTTTTCTTCTGGCGAGCATCGCAGATCCTCCGATTCAGATCCGGTGTGGGTTTGAGATGTTGCCCTCAACCATCATGGCACCCTGACTCGGGAGACAAGTTTTCTTTCTGCTTCTGACACTGTAAATCTCTATTCAGTGGACCAACCCACACGAGCAAAAACTCTGCACGGGAGGGAACAGAGGGGCCACCATGAAGCTTGAACTCCAGATCGCTGCAGCTGAATCACCGACCGGTTCCCAACCAGGCAAGTGATGTTCATGGAACCCCCCTTGCCTCTCGGTGCGATCGACAAGTAACCTTTGCCGACAGGCTCGCCTTTCCTCCGAGGGTGAATTGTTTATGCGCAATAATCAGGATGTAACATAGCTAATTTATGAGCTAGACTACTACTCTGTACCAGTCATAAGAGTCCAGGTATCCCGACATCGGTGCCAAGCCTCATCCTTCAACCCTTAGCCGAGGGAAGGGAGAGACAGAAGACAAGACAGAAAAGAGTGAGAGAGAGACAGCCGACCAAATGAAAAATCCAGCATGACTCGATCGTCACAACCCAACCCAGCGTAGACTGCGATAGCGCAGTGGCCAGCTCCAAATCGGACATGGATGGTTGGTTCATCCAACCCAGCTGGTCTCCACTATCTCCTCGGATTGGCGCATTTTTTGGCAATCATAGGAGTCATCTTCGTTCCTGGTTCAGCTTGGCCGATCTAGCTTTCCCCGCCCTTCAGCTCTCGTTTAAAAGTCCGCTGCAGCCACGCGCGCTGTCGTCGCCGTCATGTTTGGATTTTCTCAGACTCTGCTTTTCTTTCGTCCTTCTCGGTTGTGTGTGTGTTCTGCGATCGTTCTTGCGATCGCGCGATAGAAAATGACCGTTGACGGTATGTCCAACCGCGACCGGAGTTATTCTTTGCGCTGACTTGATCGGCGCTCGACTCTCCCAAATTTGACTGACTGGGATTACAGAGAAACAGCCAGTGGCTGACAATGGCGAGTCCTCGCCAGCACCGTCGCAATACGCCTCCGTCAACGAGCGCAAGTTGATGGCCAAGATTGATTGGCATGTGGTGCCGTGTCTTTGCGTCATGTATCTGCTTGCATTTTTGGATCGGTATGCATAACACCCAGAGAAATGGGCGCTCGATTCCAAGAGGCGTGAAACTCATCAATTGCACAGCGTCAATGTCAGTAACGCGGCCATTTTGGGTCTCAAATCCGACTTGAATATCGAGACCGGAACCAAATATAACACTGCCCTTACCATTTTCTTCGTCCCCTACATCATCTTCGAAATTCCGTCCAACGTGTTGATGAAGAAGTTGAAGCCGCACACATGGTGTACGTATTGCGCTGCCATGTTCAGGGCCACACTGACGTGCATCTAGTATCGCTGTGTATGTTTGGCTTCGGCCTGGTCATGGTCTGCCAGGGTTTGGTGCAGAATTGGGGAGGATTGATGACAACGCGCTGGTTCCTGGGCATGTTCGAGACCGGCCTGTTTCCTGGATGTATGTCGAGTTCTCCACGATTTAATGGTCGCATACTGACTTGATAGGCTTCTACCTGCTGGGAATGTGGTATAAGCGCAGCGAAGCCCAGAAGCGCTTCAGTTTCTTCTTCAGCTCGACGACTCTCGCCGGTGCCTTTGGTGGCTTGCTTGCCTACGGCTTGGGACAGATGGACGGCCTCCGAGGATACAGTGGATGGAGATGGGTGTTCATCATCGAGGGTGTTCTGACCTGTGTGGTGGCCATTGGCTGTTTCTTCGTGGTTCCCGACTTCCCCGAAGACGCCAAATGGCTGACGGAGGAGGAGCGGGCATTCCTGCGCGACAAGCTGGCGAAGGATGTAGGAAAATCGGCTGCCGATGCTAGCATGACCTGGCGTGATATTGCTGCTGTCTTCAAGGACTGTAGGTATTCGTGGCTGCGATGGCGATAACAGTGCTGACGGTTTTGTGTAGACAAGATCTTCATCGGTGGCTTGATGTACTTTGGACAGGTGGTTACAGCTTATGGTTACGCCTACTTTGCGCCGACCATTATCCAGACCTACGGCTACAGTTGTATGTTGCCCTCAGAAAATCTGATAACAGTGCAGTCGCTAATTTACTTCCAGCGGTCAAAACCCAGCTCTACTCCATCCCGCCCTGGGCCGCCTCGTTCGGTTTCTCCATGCTCATCGCATACCTCTCTGATAAATTCCGCCATCGCTTCCTGTTCACCATCATCCCAATGCTGGTAGCCATGGCCGGATTCGGTATCCTGCTCAACATCCACGACACCTCACAATACCATGTTCAATACGGCGCGCTGTTCCTGGTGACCAGCGGCTGCTACAGCGCGATGCCAGTATTAGTCTGCTGGTTCGCGATGAACCTCGGTGGCCATCGTCGGCGCAGTATAGGAACGGCGTGGCAGATTGGTTTCGGCAACAGTAAGCACAGCCCTCATGCTCAACCCCGACCGACCAGTAACTAACCCTCTAAAAACAGTTGGCGGAATCATCTCCACCTACTCCTTCCTCTCCAAAGACGCCCCCTTCTACCGTCCCGGATACAGCATCGGCGTATCCTTCCTAGCCTTTTCCGCCGCCATGTCAATCCTCTACTTCCTCGCGGTGTGGCACGACAACAAGAAACGCGACCGCGCGATCGCCGAGGGTCGCATCGATCCGTCGACCATCACGGAGGAAGAGGAAGAATTGCTGGGTGATATGTCGCCGACGTACCGTTACGCTTATTGATGTGTTTGCTTATTTACCTGCTTACCTGCTTACGAGGGAATGAGTGACTGAGACAAATATTACTACTATTTAATTTTGGGTTAGATTAGTTTACGAGCATAGGGTAGGTCTCCGATGTCGGAGACGGATAATATACGCGTCGGCGGATCCCGACGACTTTGCAATGGAACTAATCAGGGTAGTGTGCTTGGCATTTCTGGCGGAGTCATCTCCATAATTCTAGATTTGAAGATGGATTTCCAAGCAAGATTAGATAGTCATTCTGATGTAATAGCAGGGATGGGATTCTCAGTAATTGGAGTCGTGGGTGGCTTGGTAGGTTATCTTGCCCTTCGTGTTGGTCGTGGGCTCTGTCCTTAGTTGAGGGTAGCGTTCCTTTATGACAGTAATGTATCAATATAGCCAGATCTTAGGCTAATACCCCACGCCGAGAAGTCACTGGATCCAGTGCAGTATGGGTCATCTATTCTACTATAGCTTCATCTAAACTGGTATGCACTATGTAGAACATACAATTCCAACACCACGAGAACCTCCCACCCCAGTTAGCTTCACTCGACCCAGCATCATCTAGTGGCATGATTAACCCTCGTCAGATAAATTATGGCTAAGACCTAAGACCTTGTCGTCTCTTATATTCAAGCTTTCTGTCCACCGGGGCTGAAGACATGCAGGGCTATGAGATATATATTTTGAGGTAAGTTGTTGGAGTCAAGTCACGGTATGTTTGAACGGCTTTTCCAAAGGGGGTACTAGTATGGCTTGTGTGATCACGAAATCAGAGCAGTAACCGAATGGAATATAGATTTATGATAATGGGTCCTGCATTTAAATTCCAGTCGAGAAGAAGATATGCCATGGTTGTCGGTTGTTGCATATTCTGAAGTGCTGCATGCCTGAACTGAGTTGTAATTATATTGAAATCTGAGTCTACAAGTGGCCTATATCCTCTTTATCGACCTCTTGGATAGCACAATTCATAGAAGGGTATATTATATAACTACGAAGTATCATATCGCAACGATATCTCATGCGGTAATAAAGAAAATGCATTCAAAGCTTTCCCTCCAAATATGGCTACCACTGTCAGAAAAGGCAGTGATAGTCCCATTCATTTCCTTCCACATCCTCGGATAATCCGCTGTCACTTGTTCATATGGTTAGCGTCCTACTTCGCTTGCGATATCTGCCGAAATGAAATGACGCGATATTGCAGGAACAGGAATGGTGCAGGGGCCTGTCCGTGGTTCCATTCTGTCATGAGATCGGGACCAGCGATCTTGATAAGATAACAGCTGTATGCAAGTGGGATCAGGCAGGTAGGTTGGATGTCATACTCCTGGAAACACTGCCTGTGACAGGTCATATCTGATAGACCGTCCTTATCAACATCAAAATTCTTTGAAGTAGATGCTGGGTATTTGCTTCCCACATAACCTTCGGAAAAGAAGTGTTGATCTCGCTTGTGTACCTGTTGATGCAGTCATCGCCAGCCGCGCTCGCGTCATCGCGAAGATCAATGGCACAATAAATCCCCCACCACGTACCCGATCCGGGGGTAAAAGCCGAATCAACAACTCTCTCTTGCCGAAGAACTAATATCTAGTTGCAGCTTAAGCGATATTGACGATGAGTGCAAAGTGTCCACCGATGGTGTTATCATCGTGCCGGTTAGGAATTGTTCAATCTTGTCCTCGACACCACCACAGATGGTGTGATAGAAATCGGCGCATAAAAGGGGAGGTCCAGGGATGAAAATGGAGGAGGATTCTGGAAGCAGGACGAGAGAATTGCGAAGCATAGCAGTAGCAGCATGATCGCTCTAACCAAATATAGCCTGTTCCTGGCAGCTCTGTCCCCCCTTACCATAGCGGACGGGCAATATCGCTCGCGTCCAGACCTCTCCCCTCCCAAGCTGAACATCACAATCCCGGCCCCTGATGCTAACGGCACCGAGTATGTCTTTCTCGCCCCTTACTCGGACGATATCCAGCAGAGCGGCGCATACATCTACCGCAAGAATGGCGACTTGATCTGGTCTGGCATCGGGTACTATGCAGGGTTTGTCGGTAACTTCCATGTCACGACGTACCAGGGTGAGCCTGTCCTGCAGGGATTCCAGGGGACAATGGATACGTCGCATGGTGAAGGGTTCGGGCAGCAGGTTATCTTGAACCAGAACTATGAGCATGTCGTGACCGCGAAGGCGGGAAATCATCGTATTCCTTCTATCCACGAGTTCAATGTCATCGACGGGAAGACCGCGCTGGTGGAGGTCTACCTCCCTACCGTGGCTAATCTGTCGGCTTATGGCGGGAACTCGTCGCAGCAGTGGATTGGTGATGGTCTGTTCCAGGGTGAGTATCCATCCTTGGTCAATGCCATTGTTCGCGCTAATGCAATGCAGAATTCGACATCGAGACCGGTGAACTGATCTTCGAGTGGAACGCTCTCGACCACGTCGACCCCGCAGGTTCGTCTCGTCTATCAGCTCTCTTTTGAGCTTTACTGACACATCCTAGACAGCCTGGTCACCCTCGGCTCATCAACCAGCGACAGCGGTCTCTCCTCCAGCACGACGTGGGATTTCATCCACCTGAACAGCGTGGACAAAGACAAAGACGGCAACTACCTCCTGTCCTCGCGACACTTCAGCACCATCTTCAAGATCAACGGCACCGACGGGTCCATCATCTGGGAGCTCGGAGGCAAGCACTCTACCTTCAACTACAACTTCACCTTTGGGTACCAGCACCACGCGCGCTGGCACTACCAGTCCCCAACGAAAGAAATAATCTCCTTCTTCGACAACTCCGGCAACGGCGAAGTCATCGTCAACAACGTATCGCGCGCGTTGATTGTCGAACTGGACCACAGCAGCGATACCGCGACCATCCTTCGCAAAGCGACAGCCCCGTATGGGATCCAGGCGGCTTCACAAGGAAACGCGCAGCTGCTGTCTAATGACAACATCTTCGTGAACTGGGGCCAGGCGGGCGCAGTCACTGAGTACGATGCCAATAATAAGATCATCTATCACGCTTTCATTGAGGAAGCGGAGAGTTATCGTGGATTCTTGGCCAACTGGACGGGCACACCGGCGGAGGTCCCGGCTATTGCTGCATATGTGGATGCGTCGCAGACTGTCCGGTTGTATGTATCTTGGAATGGCGATACAGAGACAAAGGCGTGGCGGTTCTATCAGTCTGAGGAGGGTAACGCGACGTCTCTTGGATCGGTGTCGCGGAAGTCTTTCGAGACGACTCTGTTGTGGAAGAGTGAGCGGGCGTCGAGTGATACGAGGTATTATGCCGAGGCTGTGGGAGAGGGCAATAAGGTGCTGGCGAAGACGGATGCTGTTTCTGCCAGGGAGTATATTCCGGTTGCATGAGTGGATCGCAAAGTTATGTATATATGCTTATGAGATGAATGGTATGTATGGTCATTATGGCTGTTGTTAATCCTCTTTTAGTATTGAGCTTTGGCTGAGATGGGGTTTGCCTCCCGTACGAGTGTTTCGAATGATCGGACATCCTTGATCGGATACTTCGATTCATGCCAAGCAGTGACGATCATCTTATCACTCATCTACACCATCTGATAAAGACAGCTTTTGTCTGACAGTTAGCGCCCATCATACAAGATGCGATTTCACTCTCAATGGCTCGTCTTGAGCAGGTTGGTTCTCACCAGCAATGATACCGAGCCCGCCGAGACCCCAGGATCAATATGCACTTCAAACTCATCGCCCCCAAATGGGGCCAGATCACCCGCACCACGAGGCATGCCTCAATCCACATTCCACAAAGCATATAACCTTACTCTGACCGACCTTATTGAATTCCGCATACTCCGGACCGGAGATCTTTGCGCGTCGTGGATTGCCATGTTGTCAATCTGCATTCCACACAGGAGCAAGTTCCTCTTCCCGCTCTGGCATCTGTATCCACTCTCACCACCAAACAGGTTCCGGATGTCACCATCTTGATTCATCACTACATATCGAACACTTTTTATCGACATCAAGCACATTTCCCTAGCACTTCTCAAGTTCACGGAACAAACCCCGGACATGAACGGTGCATAACGGACGACGTTCCGAGAACAACGCCATTCCGCATAGAAAAGGACCCTACAGTGGGGACTTTGTCAGTCGAACGAATTCGTGTGGGAGTATCCGGTGTTTCGAGTCAAAATTGAATGCATGCTGTCCTTTTCTTCCTTCTCATCCTCTGCCAATTCCAGACGTTGTTCTCCCGCGTTTCTATATTTATTTCAACACTGGGGATGAAGGGTCTGGTTCAAGTTGAGTGCTGACATGTCTGTGGCAGTGCTCGATCCAAGCAATGCGACCGTGTGTGTGTGCCGTGTCGGCAAAGGACAATGAGTGGATGGCTGGACGGACGATCCGTGAACTGGCCAGAGTCTGGAACAGGTCGGTCAGGCCGGGTGGCTGGATGTGAAGTCAATCAATTCATCATACAATTCAATCATTGAGACGACATCAATTTTAACAGTAGAGTTTGACCCTGCACATCTCATCACAATGGCAAAGAACACCCTTAGCAGCAGCAACAGCAACAACAAACCCTTCATTCAGATTCAAGACAGCGGAACAAGACTCAAAAAAGCATTGCCATCCACGTACCCCCATCTCCGAAGCAGACAAGATCAGCAATGCCAAGGCAGGGTCTGGTATCAAATAAGGCTGAGCAGGGACAGCGATAGGTCACAACGGCAAACAGACCACTCCACTGGAAACGCCGATCGGTTTGAAACAAATGGGCAGGGACCCTTTCCGAGTTTTAAGTTAGGAATGACTGAAAGTCTTAGCCTAGCTTGAGTGGTAAAGTAGTTAATTCTTTAAATTCTTTGTTGCTTGCACCATCGTCCCTTGTATGTCGTGATACCTACATTATCTTTTTTTATCTATACACACACTATCATATCATATCAATATGCGAATACTACTATTATCTCTATTACTATCGCTCTTCACCACCATCACCCACTCCCTCCCCCACTACGGCGTCACTCTCCCCCCACCTCCCACCGACCCAGCCAAACCACCCACATCCCCCTACTACCCATGGAAATCCCGACTAGCCAGCAGCGCCGACCACGTCGACAAAACCACCCTGTATAGCATTGCGCGCGCAGCGCACAACCAAGGGCAGACACACTTCGCTGACTACCTCAAACACTACCTGGGGAACACGGGGCGGGATGCGCACGTCTCTGTGGACGAGATGTTATCAGCGATGCCGCAATTCCGCGCCGAAGTGCACGAGTTGGCGAAATTCAAAGCCAAGCTTGCCTACGAGGCAGTCATGATGACCCGACCGGACGAGGCGCCTGTCGTGCCGTTTACGAGTTTCTGGCACGAGTATGTGGCCACGCCGGATCAGAGCTGGGATTGGTTCTTGTCTGTGGGGAGGTTCGTGTATAGTGTGACCGGGGTGGTGAAGATGGATGAGGAGACCGGGGGAGTGACGGTGCATTATGCGGTGCATGTGTTTACTTATTGTGATTGGGATGGGGGGAGAGATGTGCGTATTGGCCAGTTCCGGTTCGATGAGGGCAGACTGGCTGGACTGCAGGTGACGGGGTTGGCGAGGGAGTTTAAGATTCGCGGGTCGAGTCAGAGTAGGTTGATCGAGGGGTATACTCCTGTGCAGGGATTCTAGGATGTGTCACTGTGTGTGTATACGCTGGTTGTATAGACGGATATATATATGTGTATGATACTATGAATGAAAAGAAATCTTTGTCAAAAGGGGGCGCATCAATCAATCCAGCTGATCTCGCGACACTCGCCCAGACTCTCCGCCATCGCATCAATGCGTTCGGTCATCCATCCGGCCGATAGTCCCGGTCGCGCATGTCCCAGCGCCAGCACCGTGGACGTGCGACACGCTCCCTCCGTCTCGTTATATGCGTACTGCAGGCACTTGGCCTCGCGTGTGCACACGCCCCGACAGGCCGCGAAGCTGCCCACGGCCACCGGGTCTCCGTCGACCAGGTTATCCCACTCGGTGCGAACATCACGCAGCTCCGGTCGGACCAGCTTGAGGAACACATCGCGATACAGCAGCGGTGTCTTCAGCGGCCCCAGCTCCCTCTCCAGGTCATCCAACTGACGGATACCCTGCTCGTCCAGATGATGAAACGACACGGCCGGATAACACCACGGCCGCTTCGCATATCCGATGGAGAAGTAATCCATTTCCTCCGGCGGAGCGATCTGCAACATCGGCCACGACCATGTCAGATCCACCCCAACATTTTCCAGCAGAATCCCCAGCATGCAATCCCCAGCCCAATGTTCCGCCACGGCACGTTCCCACCCATCGCTAGTCCGCTTGCGCTGATTAACAGCCTGCACGAGCGCCGGGCGCGACAGCGCAAACCCGGAACCACCGTGGGCGAAAATGGCATCCACGATCTGCATCTGATTGCCGAGGTACCAGGGTTTGGAAGGATCGAAGCGCCGTAGCCACTGGAGGAAGTTATCCCAGACGAGGTATGTATCGGCCTCGAGGAAGATATACCAGTTCGCATCTGGTTTGACGCGCAGGGCCTCGTCCAGCATGGGGAGAAACTTCCATTTGTCGAGCTTCCAGCCGGGGTTATTGGGTTTGCCGATCGGGGTGTTGACGTCTGGGTTCAGGTCGGCGGCAGTGAGAGCGGCAGGGCCTTCGGCGCGCACACGACGGTAGAGGTCGAGTTCGGGGTTATGGTTGAGAAGGGCCGGGGAGAGAGAGGCGAGGACATCGTGGGTGAAGTGGGTGGGGGAGAGTTGTTCGACGTAGTCGGAGAAGAGGACGTGGTTGGGAATGCAGCGGAGGGTGGTGGAAAGGTGGATGGGGACTTTGGTGCGTGATTCGGTGACGCCGGTTTTGAGGACGACTAGAATGTTGTCGAGATCGGGGCGTGAGGGACAGTCATTGGGGATGATCTGGAGAGGAGGGGAGGATGCGCCGTGGGAGGTGAGGGTGTAGAGGAGGCCGAGGGCGAGGAGGGCGGCGACCAGAATGAGGCGGCGGCGTGGCATGAGGAGGGTTAGCGAGTGCGAGTGGAAGGGAGGGCCATCGCAGAAGCGAGGGTTGTGTGATTATAAGAAGAGTTGAGAGACGGATGGAGAGGTGAAGTTGGCTGCAAAGCTGCAAACGGAGGGATGAATTGAGCATTAAGAATGAATCAATCAAATCGAGTTGGGGATGGAGTCAGGCTTGGCACGGGGTACGGCGGATCACAGCTGCCATTTCCCATTTTTTGGACCCCATCGCGTTAGTTTTGGGGCTATGTAAACTGGAATGTAGATCTTCATTTCATCCATTTGTGTAGATTCCTATGTTGGAAGAGTTGGTTGCTAACAAAACACTATTGGGGTTTGGTTGTGGTTAATTCCACTTCACAGCATGCCTCCTGATTGGTCGGTATTTGCGTCTGGCTATAAATTCCGAGGAACTCGTGCTATAGAACTGATGTCATTAACATACCCATTCACATATGCAGCATCATCTAGATGATCGCTAGTACTATATCTACCATATGAGTATCACAACTGGCTCCTCGTCAGCCCCTTAACAGCCTCCACTGCCCCCCTCTTCCCACTGCGCACAGCTCCCTCCATATACCCCTTCCACTCCTCTGCTGTCTCCGTCCCCACAAAATGCACATCCCGGAACGGCTCTCGGAGGGCATCACCAGCCAGCGTCAATACGCCTGGAGGCAGTGCCGGACAGGGACAACCCCAGCCAGAGAGTTCCTCAGTCGACCACTCATGACCGAGAGCCTCGACGAATTCCCTCTTGGGCAGATCCTTGTCACCATAAATCGCCCCCAACTGCTCCAGCAACGCTAGTTCACGCTCTCTCTGACTCCCCAACGCAGACCAATTCCTCCCAGCATCGCCGGCCAAAAACGCCGTGAGCACCCACTTACCATCCTCAGGCACGCTAGTATCGCGGTAAATCGACGCAGGGCCAACAAACGACTGCGCCAGTCCACAGAACCCGCGATCCGCCCACCACGCCGTCCGGAACGACAACATCACCTTGGTGTAGTAACCATATCTGAACGAATCGACCAGCAGCTGCTTGGCAGCAGGTAGTTGCGGCTCGAACTTGATCGTCTTAAGGACAGGTGTCGGCACTGAACAAATGACCTTCCGAGCCTTGACCACCAATCCACTCTCCGTCTGCACATAGTTCACCCCTTTCTGCACCTGTGTAATCCCAACCACTCTCTGCCCGAACCGAATTGTATCCGTGGGCAATGACTCAGCCAATGTCTTCGCAAAGATCTGCGTCCCCTGTCGCACACGCAGATACTGCGCGCCGTGTTTTCGATCCGATCGCATCTGGAGTAGTCCGCCACCCGATTTGCAGTAATTGAGGAAGTAGAGGGCGGAGATGTCCTGAGGTTCCTGACCCAGCATGGCGCGAGTCCAGACGGAGGCGTTAGCGACAGCGATCGGGCTGGCGTTGCGGGAATGCAGATAGGCGAGGAAGGAGAGGGAGTCGAGTTCGGCATTCTGGGGTCGACTGGTGGAGAGAGATTGGCAGTCAAGTTCGGCAGTGTCGCGGATAAGTTCAATTTCTTTTTGGATTTGAGGGGTTATCTGGACGCAGTTAGCAGGGCGAGTTATAACGCGGTGGGAAGGAGGTAGCATACACATGGAGTCTGCCCGTAAGGGAATGCAGTGAGGGTGCCGTCCTCTCGCTGCAAAAGACAGTTACCCGTCGTATTCTGCTCGATCAATTCCGCACCTGCCCGTTTTGCCAGCTCATACATCATGCTCTGGTTGGTATCGTTGATCCAGGCAGCGCCGAGATCGACCACGCCAGTTCCACTGGGCAAGGGACAAGACCAGGTCTTGCCGCCTACGCGGTCGCGGCCTTCGAGCACGATGCACGAGTGACCGGACTGGAGGATGGTTTCGGCAGCCATGAGGCCAGACAGGCCGGCACCAATGATAAGCACATCGGTCGTTTCTGTGGGAGAGGGTAGAGAAAGCGAAGTTGGGACAGAGTCCGGCACCGCAACGGTGGCCTCGATCTCGAATTTCCAGCCCGGGACAGCTAGCTGGGGTACTGGAACAAGAGTAATGGCCGGTTTGTGGCCGGCGAGCCATGTCTGCAGAGGTCGGGTGTGTAGACGGTTATTAGGGTCATAGTCGACGATGTAGAGGGTGAGTTTGACTACATCGCGAGGGGTAGCGCCGGTGGCGGCTAGCACACGGTGTAGATTCGCGAGGGCAAGATGGATCTGCGAATTGTAATCGGCAGGGGCAGTGCCTTCAATGGTGCCTGGTTGGCCCGAGACATGGAGATATTTGGAGGCGGATGACACCACGCCAGGGGCGTAGTAGGCGGAAGTGGCTAGTACGGGTGTTGGAGCCATTGTCAGTAAATTGGAGCTGATAACCGGTGTTTCTATGTGGTAAAGAGGTGGGATAGATATAGGGCAAAGACAAAGTCCGAAGAATGAAGCTGGTTATCTTATCGTGCGGGGAAGTCTTGACTTGCCTGTTTGGAGTGGGCCGGGGTGACTTGCCTGCATTATTTTTACTCCACCGCCAGTTGAGGGTGAAGCTCTATCTTATCGTAGATCGACATACTACAAGATGGATATTCAATCCGAGGAATTGCCTTCTCGGTTGTTTGGTCCATTGAGTAGACAATTCGGGAAATTATATATACCAGTCGTAGATCTAGTCCGTATTGCCAATCACCACCTTGCAGTGTACATACATAAAAATGGCCAACCGTCCCAAAGATCACGACTCCAAAGTCCTCACCATCGCCGATCTGGCCATTGAGGCCCAGAAACGGCTTCCCCCGGTCGTGCGCGGTGAGCGATCCTCACGATCTATCAAACCCAGCCAATACTAAGACATGCATATAGACTACTTCAACGAAGGCGCCGGCGACCTCATCACGTACTACTTCCCACAACTCACCGCAGCCCCCTATATATACTAACGGATCACAGTCTAAAAGACAACGAAGCAGCCTACAACCGATACAAACTACTCCCTCGCGTCCTTCGCGACGTAGATGCCCTCGACACCAGCACCACCATCTTCGGCAGGAAAGTGAAATTCCCCCTCGGCTTTGCCCCGGCTGCCGCGCACAAACTCGCCCACGCAGATGGCGAGGTGGGCACATCCCGTGCAGCCGCAGCGCATGATATCCCCATGTGCTTGTCCTCGTGGGCAACAACAGGCATTGATGATGTGATTGCCCAGGGGACGGGGAATCCGTATGCCATGCAGGTATCGTTTTTCAGGGATGTAGAGATTACGAAGAGGATTATTCAGAAGGCCGAAAGTGGGTATCCAATTGAGCAGTTAAACGTTCGCGGTTGCTGATGAAAGTAAAGAAGCCGGATACAAAGCACTATTCGTGAGCGTGGATCTCCCTGTACTAGGGAACAGATTGAACGAGTCTCGGAATAACTTCAACTTCCCGAGAGATATGCGGTTTCCAGTACTGGCAGAGGGAATTGAGGAGTTGGGGTTGAAGGACACGTATGAGCGTGGCTATGGTATGCAATTTATTTCCTTCTGCTTGTCGGCTATTAACAAAATAATCTAGATGGCTCTATTCGCTGGGACAAGACGATCGCCTGGCTACGACAAAACACGAAGCTCGAGATCTGGCTCAAGGGGGGTACGTCCATCCTCACTCCTGCGGTTACTATGTATAGACTAACGTGAACAGTCTACTCCCCCGAAGACATACAACTTGCCATCGACCACAAAGTCGACGGCGTCATCATCTCCAATCACGGCGGTCGCCAACTCGACGGTGTTCCCGCCACCCTGGACGCACTGCGCATCTGCGCGCCCGTAGCAAAAGGGAAGATCCCTCTAGCAGTGGACGGGGGTATCCGACGGGGAGCAGACGTGTTCAAGGCGATTGCACTGGGAGCGTCGATGTGTTTTGTGGGGAGGATTCCGATCTGGGGATTAGCGGTAAGCTTCACACAAATTACCATATTTGTCCAGGGAATTGACAGTCGGTATAGTATAACGGCGAGAAAGGCGTCGATCTGGCGGTCAAGATCCTCTACGACGAGTTCTGTCGCACAATGAAGCTGGCTGGGTAAGTGACCACGTCAACGTGCATATTGCAGATACTGATGGATGTGGGTATATGCAGGTGTCGAACTATAGCAGATATCACGCCGGAGCACTTGGCGGTACTTGAGACAAATGGGCTATTGGCGAAGCTATAATCAATATGATAGAACAAGTCTGAACATGCATACCACTTACATATAGAACGAACAACCTCATAAAGAATACAATAAACATAACATGGATCTAATACATAGTAACCATCGACCTACTCCCACAATTTCCTCCAAAACCCCCTCTTCTCCACTTCGTCCCCATCATCAACCCCTAATGCCTCCACCTCCTCCAACCCACTCACCAAATCCACCTGCTCAGCAGGAATCCACCACCCATCCTTCCACCTCATCACCCGATGCCCAGCATAAACTCCCACGAAGACAAACAACCCCACATACGAAGTCAAAAACGACGACACACTCCAGTGTCCATGAAAAAAGACCTCGAAGCCATTACACAGCAACAGTATCGGACAAGCCATTGTGGCAATAATCCCCATCCACGGCTGCAATCTCGACCGATACGGAAGATCCTTCAAACCCTGGGCGTTACACGCCGCCCTGAACCTCAGGAATATAATCCCGCAGCACGTCCACGACGTAAACCCCGCCGTGTTGGTGATATTCACGAACCAATTGAACGCCGTGCTGGCGCCGGAACTACAGTCCATGTATGCCAGCAGGGAGAACAGCGAACTGCACAGCACAGCATAGTATGGCACGCCGTGGCGGGTACAGCGGGTGAAGATCTTGGGGGCACTGCCTGCCCTCGCGAGGGAATAGAGTGTCCGACTGGACATGTAGAGGTACGAGTTCGCAGAGGACCACGCGGAAGTGATGATGACGGCGTTGACGACGGAGTCGAGGCCGTGGATACCGGCGCGTTTAATAGCGATGACCCACGGGGAGGCGGCGACGCTGGTACCCTTCGTCAAGCCGGAGGCATTACTAGGGCAGATGACGCCGATAGCGAGGACACCGAGGATGTAGAAGATGATGAGGCGGTAGAAGTACTGTTTCGCAGCGCGGGGGAGGTTCTTGCGAGGGTTTTGCATCTCGCCAGCGGCGACGACGAGGAGTTCCGGGGCGAAGTTAAAGGAGAAGACAGAGTAGCAGAGGGTGTAGAGAAAGGCGCAGAAGCGGCCGGTGGAGCCGGAGACGAGGTAGGTATTGAAGGCGCCAGGGGTCTTCCAGTAGTGGAAGCCTAGACGGGTGTGGTCGGGACCGCCACCGAGGAAGAGGACGAAGGAGAGGATGAGGAGACCGATGATAAGGAAGACTTTGAGAGATGCGAACCAGAATTCGGTTTCGCCGTAGACTTTGACGGGGAAGAAGTTGAGCGCGAGGACGACGATGAGCATGAGGGTAATCCAAACGGCGAGGGGAACGGGGTTGGACCAGTAGTCGATGACGAGGGCAGCGGCGGTGGTTTCGTAGGCGACGAGGATGCCGAAGCTGTACCAGTAGAGGAGGCCCATGGCGAAGCCTAAGCTGGGAGAGACGAAGCGGGTGCCGTAGGCAGCCATTGAGCAGCCGCTGAAGGGGAGGTAGGTGTTTATTTCGTTGGTGGCAGTGATGATGGCGTAGACGATAATACAGATGGTGATGTAGGCGAGGAGAATGTTAGCTGGACCGGCCAGGGCAAGCACTTCTCCTACTCCCACGAAGAGACCTGTGCCTATGGTGCCGCCGATGGCCATCATCTGGGCATGGCGGGACTTGATGCCACGCTGGGTGATGGGGGCAGCATCATGGGGGAGAATCTGTCCTTCAGCATATGAGGCAGTGCGGTCGAGGACCTCGAGTGATTTTTCGTCGGGAGACTTGGTCATGATTGCTACAGTAGTCTGAGATATGGATTGAATGGATTAAGACTAGGGAAATTGCAGCTAAGTACAGAGGGTATACAGGGCATTTATCAGTTCGCAGGACACTGCATGTACAGAATCTGGGGTTACGTGGGAACTGAGCTTTGCCTCCGCAGATCCCGATACCAGATAAAGAGTGAGAGATACGAGGCCATTAGTATCACTGTGGCTTGAGCACCGACATTGGATAAGCGAATGTCAGCTGCATCATTGCGGAGAAGCAGCGGGTTGTATCTATCAGGCCTTGCTGGTTCGCCTCTAGTTCAGTTTCGAGCCAGATCCACCGTCGGGGCTAGCCCGAGGTTATCAGTTGGCCAGCAAGGCAAGTCTCCCCTGCTGCGTGTCTCTTGACCTGCCTATTGCATTCACCCTTGCATACCCTAACTCTCCACGCCAAACCAGTCGGGCAATTGTAGACTAAATCACAAGACGCTGTGGGATAAAAAGTCAAATGTGCAGGTAGAAATATAAGTCTTGACATACTCATATATTCTACACTGTAACGCCAACGTGGGCTCGATTCCTATCCTTTCGCACGTTGAATAGTCCAACACAGCACCATGTCCTCAACCACAACCACCATCGTAGCGAAGAAGGAAGACCCTTCACAGGCCACAGAGTCAAACACCACCGGCAAATCAGCTATCCAGGCCATCTCACAAGGAGCCACCCTACCAGGCATCCCTTCCTTTACCTCCGCGGACAAAAAGCGAAGATGGATGCTCGAGCACATGGCTGGTGCCTTCAGAGTATTCGCTCGCAAGGGTTTCTCCGAAGGAATGAGCGGGCACATCTCCTTGCGTGATCCAGAACATCCAGACTGCTTCTGGACGAATCCGTATAACCTCTTACCAACAAGACCAGGTACATTAGCTAACGATCCCAGACTCGGACTCCATTTCGGTTTAGTCAAGGTTTCCGATCTTATCCTACTAAACCACGCTGGCGAACCAGTCGGAGGCAACCGATCGCGGCCAGCCAATGCCGCGGGCTTCCAGATCCACGGCGTCCTGCACAAGATGTATCCGCATGTGAACGCGGCATGCCATGCCCACTCAAAGTATGGTAAAGCGTGGTCGACTTTCGCCAAGCCTTTGGATATGATCAACCAAGACGTTACTATGTTTTATGGCAATGCACAGGCTGTCTATCCTGAGTTCGGGGGCGTCGTGCTAGAGAAGGAGGAGAGTCTACGTCTGGGTAGACACTTGGGTGACAAGGGGAAGTTGCTGATACTGCGCAACCATGGCCTTCTTACGGTCGGACAGACTGTTGATGAAGCGGCCTATCTGTTCACTCTGGCTGAGAGGAGCTGCGAGATTCAACTGCAGGTGGATGCGGCTGCTGCTCAGGGTTTGGAGAAGAAGCTTATTGAGCCGGAAGCGGCTGAGTTTACATTCAAGATGACTAGTGATCCGGTGAGTTACACCAAGTCCTTGGGGTTGAAACATATGGCTAATAGAAGCAGGAGGCGTTGTATCATGAGTTCCAGCCGGATTATGAGATGGAGCGAGCACTATGCAACGATCAGTTTCTACAGTGAGTATGGTTGCAATGTGGTTAAAATTTGTTGTACGATGCATCGAGTATGATGATAATGAGAAGATGAAGTTTCATGAATGTGTCGTTATATGTAGAACAAACTCAAGTTGCTTTCCCGCATAATCTGCGGCCAACTGGCGCTCGCGTTACTGTTCAGGTGCTGTCGTTGTCTCTCCCAAACCTGCCTTGCTATCCTTAACGCCAGCTTAAAAGTCCCAAGCCCACTTTTTCTGGCTGATGTCTCGAACCAGCCCGCAAACCAGTCTTGCAGTATAGGATCCAAAGCCTCACAGGCGGCAATAAACGCCACCCAAATAAAAGGAGCAGCTACACGAGTCGCCGGCATATCGTCTCTTGCTACCTGAGCTAGGGCGTCTCGCACTTGCCACGCTTTGTCTTGGAGTATCATCGGATCCACATCGTAGATTCGCCGATAAAAGAAGATAATGAGGGCTTTATGAATTGCAGAGATCATCAGGCGAACAATCGTGGCATTTGTCTGGGCGATGATACTGTCTGGATCCGCATCTGACACTGACGGTGGTCGCCAAGTGGAAATGCATCGTTCTAGGCTCCGCGCCCGCGCGGAGAACTGCTTAAAGTCCAACGCCCCCGTATAGCTTCCCAAGTCTGAGAGGTCTCGCTCATTTCCTAGTCGTGTTACTTGTGATATTAGAAATAGTAGAGACTCTGGAAGGCCAAAGACATGTGGGTACATGGTCGAGTCCCACTGGCCCGGGATTTCCAAGTGCAAATCATTTTCTCCCTGGTGCTGCTCCTTCAACTCGCTCATCCGCTGGTCCAATCGACCTTCCCATTGCCGAAGGCGGAACGAGCGAGTGGAAGCAATGGAGCGCACTGTATCGGGGGATGCATAGTCGGACTCTATCTCTACGTTGGACACAGGGAGAACGGAGGTGCTCTCCTGGAAGATACGTAGATAGACATAGCAATGGTGCAACAAGCGGACCTTGCGTGATTTCCGTGTTTTAGGCAAGCCACGAAAACGAACCCAGTTTTCGCAGTCTAACAGACATCGGCGTACCCGCTCTGTGCTCCCTTGGTAGGCCTATGTGTATGGTGAGACATGTACTTCTCTCAGCTGCGGCTGGCGTTGCTTACCGAAACCGTGCCCATGCACAGCAAGGCGACGAGTACATCTTTGTACTTGACTTTTTTGACGCTGGATGACGCATCGTGTAATGCTCGCTTGAGGTAATTTTGAGCTTCGATAGCAAAGGTCTCTGCTTGTCTCTGCCAATATTCGCTTGCGCTGCGCGTCGAGGATGATAGACGCTGGGTGAAGGCCGCAGTGGCGAGAATTGCGTAGAAAATGGACATCCGGGTGTTGTTGGCCAGTTCACCCATGGTCAACAACGCCAGAGTCTCCATAGCGGGAGGCATGTAAAGCATACTCCAGGGGCTCTTTTCTAGCTGGATTGGGGTGAACAGCTGAGTTACATTCTTTGTGTATGCAGACAGCAATAATGGGGCATCTGGAGGGGCCAGGTTGGTCACAGATGGAGCATATCGGATCTCCGGCGACGACAATAGCGATGCTTGCAGAGGAACTGATGGTGATGGTCCCATAAGGAAGCCTCCTGAGAGGGATTGCGGGGAAATCCCATCATTTTCCGCAGAAGGTAGGGTTGCGGCGAAGAAATCTTGAGCATCCAAGTCGGCAGAAACGTCTACATTCACATGGCCAAACAGACACTCCATGAGGGGATCATTGCTAAAGGCATCGTCCAAGGACATTTCCAGCCCAACATTGACAGGACTGTCTTCCACCCCGGGGAGGGGCTCGTCAACTGGGTCCATGGGGGCTTCGGGAAGGTCCATCTCGACCTGAACTACCCGAAAGGCACCAAAGGGACCCATGCGGGTAGTGAAATTGGTACTGGTCTCCTCCTCCTGGCTCTCGCATTGACCATCAATCTTGGTCAGAATGGTGTGGACATCATCCAAGTCCAAGCTGTCGGTCAACTGCTCACTCATACGCTGACGCATGTCCTCAGTGAAGAGGGGACGGCGACATCGTGAGCTCTGGTTGTCGCTCGCATCGAACAACAGCCGAATCTCGTACCTCTCACAGACGAGCCCCGCACGCTCACACACGAGGCAGGATGGCCTAGTCTCATCACACTTTGCATGGCGCCGACGACAGGTCTCGCATCCTCCCAAGGAACGGGAGCGCACTGGGGTGTCAGTTGGCTTGCCAGAGCGAGCAGGGGCCTCGGTGGTGGTGGTGGTGGTGGTGACGGCGGCCCCTGATGTCATGGAGATCGATAAGCAGTCGATATGAGAAGCAATAGATAGGGTATGTAGTGAATAAGTGAGGGGGGAAGATGTCGAGCGAGGAGAGTTGCCTGGAGGATAACGGGAAGGTGAGGCCGGAATGGCCTGCCTTTTTGGTGTTGCGGGCAAGCGGGGTTGATGGAGTTGAAGCTAAGATTATCGCAATTATCGCGAGGATCAGCCACTTGCTGATAGTCTCGATAAGGCGTGATAGCATCATCTGTCCAACCGGGCAGGTTATTTTCATGGTCATGATTTACCTCTCACCATTTATAACAACCCCCATTAAGATCCCGATAACAACAGGTTGGCCCTCATCCCTCGTCCACATCTCCGCCCCTACTCACTCACCATGCAAGACAAAGCCAACATCCTGCTAATCGGCTGTGGTGGCATCGGCACTATTGCTGCACTGAACTTGGAACTTGGAGGCAAAGCCATTGTCACTGCTGTCCTGCGTTCCAATTATGAGCATGTCAAAGCTCACGGCTTCTCCATAAAGTCCATCGACCACGGAGAGGTGAAAGGCTTCCGACCGTCAATTTGTATGCAACCACTCAACTCCACACCAGCAGATGTCTGCTGACAGTTGCCTTGACAGTACGGAACACCATCCCAGACGTTGAGAAAGAGAACCTTCCCCCATACCGGTACATCGTCGTCACCACCAAGAACTACGCCGATGTGCCCCCGACCGTAGCAGAGATCATCCGCCCCGCCGTCACCAGGGGTTACACGCGCATCGCGCTCGTCCAGAATGGCCTGAACATAGAAAAGCCCCTTATTGCCGCGTTCCCAGAAAACATAATCCTCTCGGGCGTCAGCTTCTGTGGTTCCCATCAGGTCTCCTTGGGAGAGATCGTCCACGAAGACGATGACGAGCTTTACGTGGGAGCCTTCCGCAACCCCAATTTAAACCCCGACGAAGAGGATGCGGCCGCTAAAGAATATTGTGAAATTTATGGGGCCGGTGGCAAGTGTAATCCTCAGTTTAACCCCAACGTCGGGTTCAGTCGCTGGCGAAAGCTGCTGTACAATGCCTGCTTGAACCCCATCTGTGCCGTCACAGATCTAGACACCGGTCGCATCCAGCTGGCAGACGGCGCCATTGAGAATTTGGTCCGACCAGCCATGGAGGAGATCCGCGCAGGTGCCAAGGCATGTGGACATGACCTACCACCTGAGCTGGTGGACTTCATGATCACGATGGATCCCATTACCATGTACAATCCCCCCAGCATGCAGGTGGATATCCGCAATGGCCGATTCTGTGAGTATGAGAACATCGTGGGAGAGGCACTGAAGGAAGGAAAAGCCAAGGGGGTCCCCATGCCGACATTAACGGTGTTGTATGGCCTTCTCAAGGCCATCCAGTGGCGGACCAAGGAAAGGAAGGGGCTGGTGCAGATCCCGGAGCCGGAGGACCATACAGTCAAGAAGTGATAAATTAATGAATTATAATGACTATAATGATCCCTTTAGCATAGCTGGATTCTGGCTGGAATGGATAGACAGGGGTTTTCAATGCCACTGCATATTGCGACAGTAAGAATATGAGGATAACTGTGTCCCTATTTGCCAACGGGCACTGTGGCTGCAGTCTGATGTCGCTAGAGTATTTCTCTTGTAATGACACCCAGTGGAAACTCCAATCAGGAGGGTGAAGACAGTGCAGAATCTGGTGGGAGCGACCGAGCGGGAGAGCCCGCAGATTACGTTAAAAACCAAAGCAAATGAAGGATTCGGGGGCCAAAGGATCCATTCTTCGTCAGACATCAATTTGCCGGACGATGGAGTTGAGTATACGAAGCATAATGGCCAATAGATGGACAAAATGGCCTGCAGAAATGTGGAAATACATTGTTGCGGTATCCCTCGGCATCAAGCCAAGCGGGGTGAGGCTCGTCAATTGCTATAAAATCATCCATCAGGTATCGGTAATAGCCTGACTTGATCTTATGTCAAGCTGCTGTCTCGTGTTTCGAAGTATCAAGGGAAAAACCACCAGAAGCAGTGATTCAGCGACAATGGCTCCTAATATACCAGTTCCTCGCAAACGGCTTCTGACCACCGAAATAGATGCCATCGCCAAGAGTAATCCTGAGAGGCGATTCTGTGTAATGCCCAGGGGCTCGGAGCTCTCAGATGGCTTGCAAGTAATTTCAGTTAAGGATCTCTCTCGCGGCATCAACTTTTTGTGCTGGTGGATAGAAGCGCAAGCTGGTACAGATGCACCTGTTGGATCAACGGTAGCATACATGGGTGCCAATGATATTCGCTACTTTATCTTCATCGTGGCATGTCATAAGACTGGCTACAAGGTGGGATACTTCCGACTTCGTGGACGTTCCGCTTGTATACTGACCTCTCTCAATCAGCCATTGCTACTTTCGAGTAAGAACTCTGATGAAGCTCAGCTGTACTTGCTACATGAGACTAAGTGTAACCGGTTCTTTTACACTGCGGAGAGGGAGCGGAATGTAGCAGAGCTTAAGCAACTCCGTCCCGAACTAAATATCGTCAAATTACCCGCATTAGATGCCATCTTGGAGGGACAAGAAGGTTCACGCTTCTACCCCTTCACTCAATCTTACGAGGAGGCTGAGGATGAGGTCTTCCTCATTGTGCACAGTTCTGGATCAACAGGTATGGTCTCCCTTCTCAAAATGGCGAATCTAGCTCAAGTAAACTCACTTCTCAGGAATGCCCAAGCCTATTCCCCTGACCCATGGCTATTTCAGTGCCTTGGATGCCATTGTCCATCTCCCTCGTCCGGGCGACCGGAGACTTACTATCTTCTGTGATCTCAGCCCGGATAACCTTGTTCTCAGCGTAGTTCCGTTCTTTCATATGATGGGGGTCGTCGCTTTCACCACGTCCATCTTCCACTCGGTACCTTTCCTTTATGGGCCAGAGAAGCCACTTTCGGTTGACTTCTTGACGGACCTTATCAAATTCGGTCGACCAACTACGGCGCTTCTTCCCCCGTCAATCCTTGACGATGTTTCCTTGTCCGAAGAAGCCCTGCTCACGTTGGGCACAATGGAGAGTGTTTACTTTGGTGGAGCACCACTCTCATCAGAAACAGGTGACAAGGTCCGCAAATACACGAAACTGATCACAGCACTGGGATCCACCGAAACCAATCTCATCCCTTCCATAGTTCCCGAAAAGGACGAAGATTATGGTTACCTCGAGTGGAATCCTAATTACGGCGCTGTTATGGAACCTGTCGGAGATGACATCTATGAGCTGGTCATTCCTCGCCCTCCCACACGCGATTATCACGGCATCTGTCATACGTTTCCCTCGTGCACGGAGTACCATACTAAGGATCTCTTCACACAACATCCATCTAATCCACGACTGTGGAAGCATCACGGTCGTCTAGACGACGTCATCGTTCTAAGTAACGGGTTCAAGTTCAATCCTGTCATACTGGAGACCATGATCGAGGCGCATCCTCTTATTTCCCGGGCATTGGTGGTCGGAAAGGGACAATTCCACACTGCTCTGCTGGTCGAGCCATACTGGGATGCATTTGACTCATACATTGACCCCAATTCTTTCATTGATGATATCTGGCCTGCGATCGAGGAGGCAAACAAAACTATAGCCGCCCACGGACGTATCATGAAAGACAAGATCACTCTGTCTAAGAGGGCTAGGCCATTCCAAACCACACCAAAGGGTTCGACGCGAAGGGCTGCTGTAGTCAAAGACTACGCCAATGAGATTGATGCCATTTATACCATGAGTGACGAGGGAACCCTTGCAGTGGACGAGCTTCCAGCAAACCCAGACCTGTCTAATCTTAGTGAATACATTCATGACTTGGTTACTAAGACCCTCCAACGATCTGGCTTTGGTCCCCAGGAAGACCTCTACAAACTTGGCCTCGACTCTTTGCAAACCATCCAGGTCGCTAAGTATCTACGCAGCGCTTTATTTGCCCACTGCGGTGGCCCAAGTGCGGTAGAGTTGACGACCCAAATGGTTTACGCAAATCCGACCGTGGAGAAGTTGGCCCAGCTGCTTCTGCGGGTGCTGAATGGTGACAATGCGACAGATGTCTCCCGCCCAGAGAAGCTCAACAGTCTCATTGAAAGATACACATCCAACCTACCAATCCAGGACTTCGCCCCAGAGCAGACTGCAAAGACCCACACAAATTATACAGTGATACTGACAGGGTCCACCGGCTCGTTGGGGACTTATCTCTTGCACACCCTTCTAGAAGACCCGAGTGTCGCCAAAGTCTACTGCTTTAACCGCAGCGACGCCCAGTCCAAACAAGAAACTATACTCCAACAAAAGGGTCTTTACATCACTCCATCTGCCCTCAGAAAGGTGGAATACCTCACCGTTTCCTTTAGTGACCCACGATTCGGACTCTCCTCTCCTCAATACAACTCCCTCCTCGCCAATGTGACAACAATAATCCACAACGCCTGGAAAGTCGACTTCAACCACAGCGTCGACTCATTCGAAGACCCGCACATTCGCAGCGTACGGCACTTCATTGACTTTAGTCTCCGGAGTACTCATCTTGCGCACGTCCATTTTATCTCATCAGTGGGCACCGTAGGCGCCTGGTCTTGGGACATGGGATCAACCATCCCTGAAAGCCCACTTGAAGACAGCAAGGCATGTCCGAGTCAAGGATACGGGGAGTCCAAGTACATCTCCGAACGAATATGTCATGAGGCAAGCCGCAGGTCGGGCGTCCCGACTACCGTATATCGCGTGGGACAGATAGCAGGTCCGACCACAATAGAAGGTCTATGGAATTCCCAAGACTGGCTGCCTACTATTATCAATACATCAAAGGCAATAGGACTAATTCCGGACACTCTGGGCTCGAGAGCTATTGATTGGATAGCCGTGGTAATACACCCTTCCATCGTCCGTCTAGTGGATAGCTATGTTTGGCTACTAATGCACTATCCTGGAATGTAGGACACCCTCGCCCGCATAATCACCGAAGTCATTCACACTCGTGCCGTTACAGTATCTTCTGCTTCGCCACACGCAGTATTTCACCTTATCAACCCATCAAAAACAACCTGGGAAGCACTCGTCCCTACCGTCCAGGACATGTACCCGGACATGGAACCGGTGGGTTTCACAACGTGGGTAAAACACCTCGAAAAATTGAGCATGAAAAACCCATCTGAGCAGGAGATCGCGGAGAAGCCTGCCCTCAAGCTACTCGAATTCTACCGTGAGTTCGCGGAAGGTGCTACGCTCTTGGTGCCGCTTGAGGTGGACAAGGCAAAGGAGGCAAGCGAAACTATGGCTGCACTGGGGCCTATTACGGGAGATGATATGAGGAATTGGTTGAAGCAGTGGTCGTTCTAAGGTTGTTGTTGTTGGCTTGGTGCTCAGTGTAGCGGGGCTATAAACGAATCAATAGTCATCTCGCTGGTGGAAATCAGTTGTACGGTTGTTTTTAGGATCAAGTAAGCACTTCAAGCCATAGCGGAAGGAACGTACAACGGCTGTCTATGCTTGCCGAGTTCGATTTCTTCGCGCCTTCCTACTGTCCGTCCTGGCTGAGGTTATTTCTTCTGGCCCGCCGAATAGCCTTGTTTCTTGGTCAACTTAACATCTTACAACCTCTACTATCATCAATCCAATCGTTCGGTCTTTTCAGAGAACCAATATCTTCTCACGTTCACTTTATTGTACTATTTGCTTTAAAACCACCCCAAATCCATCCTTTTTTTATTCTTCTATCTTCTAGGTCGCCATGGCTGTCTTGACCTTGGAAGGTGGAGACAATGAGTATAACAGGGCGATGAGAGGCAACTATTCGCGGTTGGAAGCTTTTCGACTCATACAGGAGTGCCTAGCGCCAGAATATACTGTTACCATCGAGAAAACTGCCCAAGCACTTCATGAACTGCTCCCACCACCAGATGACCCTACTTACCCCGGCGGAGCTGACTTGTTCGGAGACCTTATACTTGAGTTATCTCAGCAGGTGGAGTACGATAATCCTGCTCAAGACCGTTATGTGCAGGTGATTCAAAGACTGCAAGACTCGGACCGCGTGAAAAAATATATACCACAACCTGAAGGTGTCGGTGTGAGTGATATTTACCTAGAAAATAGCCTGAGCCAAGCAGCGAAACTGACACTCTAGTACCAGGGGTACGGTCGCTATGAAATTATGCCAAAATTGGTGACCAATTTAGGGCAATATTCGGCGCAACGTACGTCTGGGTCCCCTTCCTCTCTTTTCATAGAGGCCGTGTTTGTGTACAGCACCTGTGCAACAATGCCTCCGTCATGCTAGCTTCTAAAATAAGTAATCTTCGAAGACTGACAACTTCTCAGGAATGGACAAAAATGGAAACCAAAATTACTTTGTTAACGTTCGGGCCTTTATAGCGCGCCTTTGCAGAGTGGGAGCTTTGCAAGGTCAGGCTTGGTTAGTCAACGAAATGAAGGCTGCCTTCGAAGATATACTGCCAGAACAGTTCCACGTCGTATCCATCATGGGTGCTGCAGTTATTATCGAGTTTGCTGGGGCTTGGCTGTATGAGGAGGTCGTTCGAGCACCTAAGCTTGACGAAATAAACGACAACCCATTGTGGGCAACTGGTTATTACTACAATGGTCCTCGGTATGGCATCGCGAGGTGGAATCACTGGCAAAGGCTATTTCGGTTGGCGCAAGAGACAATGACACTTGATCGGGAGAGCAAACGGCTTATGTTCTATGCCGAGTGGTATATGCATGGAATATCGAGGTCCCTTCAGCCTTACTAGATGACGTTGGCTTTGAGCTATCCTCCTTATGCTTTTTGTCTTCTGGAGCTCGCTTCAACTTAGGTAGATGTGCAGAAATTCTATTTTTAGCTCGGTGGTACTTTTCCTTGCTGTGCTAACAGAATTATCTCCGACTGGTAGTATGAGGTTCAAGGACGATGCAACATCGGACTCGGGCTTGCGTTTCTGCGAGGGTTTAGAGATTTTCACGAAGGCTCCATCAACCCTAATGAAGGTTAAAATGCTTAGAGGTCATAATAAGATGTTACAATGGGTTCTTCTGATTGCAGTCGAAGTGGGCGATCGTAGCCGATTACGTTATGGGTTCAGTGTAGTCGGTGTACCAATGAAGTTTCTGAAGCGAGTCTGCCTGCTTTAATGATGAACTGATTGGCGAGGGAGTTGAAGAGAATGAATGAGCTCGTTCTAGTAAGATCCAACACAAAACACGCGGGCCGTGAAAAGAAATTGTCATGGTGCGCATGAACAGGAAGGGCGCATAGCACGGGAAGGAGAAGCGGGAAGGGGCAAAAAGAAAAAGACAAAAAAAAAAGAACAGCTGGAGCTGCGGGGAATCGAACCCCGGACCTCTCCCATGCTAAGGGAATATTATACCACTAAACCACAGCCCCCTTGCTGTTGAAGACCTGCTTGTTATTTTGCATTATGAGCAGAGACATAGGCTATCAGAGTTGTTGGGGCCATAACCATCCTCTGGATGATTACAAATTGCGCCAGTTATAATAACTACCTACTAAGTCGTCTACGGTGTAAGCAGGGTGGATTTGAAGGATGGAGACTCGGAGTTTACGGATAATGCCGGTCTATCTCCTGGTGATGTTTTCGATGGATTTTCTTATTTCTAAGCAGCAGCAGGATGGCAGTGATTGAATGGCCCACATTATAGCTTTGACCCAGGTAAATTTGGCAAAGACGGAGCTCCCTCGTTTACGATCAAGCACTCCCAGAAATATAAAGCCCTGTAGAATCCCCTGCAAAGCCAGACAGATATTCATCGCATCTCTCTTCACATTCAGCTTCCAACCAAACCAATTCACCACATCTTCAAGCACCCGCCATGCCCATCTTCGACGCAACAGCCACCAGCGAACAGGTCATTGAAGCCTTCAAGTCCAACATCAAAGGCAAGACCTTCGTCATAACCGGTGCCGGCAAGCCCAGCATTGGCAGCCAGATAGCCACATCTCTAGCCAAAGCTGCACCAGCACACATCCTCATTGCCTCACGCACCCTCAGCAAAGTCCATCCCGTGCTCGACGAGATCCACGCCATCGACAACACCATCAGGACCACCGCAGTACAGGTGGACCTAACCGACCATGAATCCGTCCGTCGCGCCGCAGACGAGATCCTCGCCGCGGCACCCAATATCGATGTCCTAATCAACAGCGCCGGGGTGATGGCAATCAAGGAATACACCCTCGACAAGCAGGGAATAGAGCTACAGCTCTCGGCCAACCACGTCGGCCACTTCTTACTTACCAACTTGCTCGTGACAGCCCTCGAGGCTGCTGAGTCCGCTCGTGTCGTCAATCTGACCAGCTCCGGATACCTTATCTCGCCGTTCCGCTTCGAAGACTGGAACTATTCCGACGGAAAAGAATACGACCCCTGGACCGGGTACGGTCAAGCAAAGACGGCCAACATCCTATTCACATATGGTCTGGCCCAGCGACTACGACATAAGGGAGTTGCTGCCATCGCCGTCCATCCAGGCTACAACGGAGATACTAAGCTGGGTAGCCACCTTACTTGGGACGATTATTCTGGGATCTCTGCAGTCGCCAAACAGAATACCGGCAAAGAGTTTGTTTTCGAGGAGCCGCGGTTCAAGACGTATACTCAAATCGCGGCGACGCCGTTGATTGCGGCGCTGGATGCGGAGTTGCAGGCTCTGGCGCCGGTGTTTATGCAGAATAGTGTGGTTGGTGAGCCTGCGGAGCATGCGAGGGATCCGGGGAGTGTGGATGCTTTGTGGAGGTTGAGTGAGGAGCTTGTTGGGGAGGAGTTTCGGTATTAGCTGGTTCAAGGATTGGATGGGGAAGGTACCTTTCTGGTGGCGTTCAAGCACCCTAGGAGATAACAGGGGATACATGGACACTATCGTCTTCATTTCTTATGTGAGACGTTTGAAATGCGTTGTGTGGCACCCAAGCAAGCTACTTTTTTGGGGGGGGCTCTGGCATATTTGACTGTATTCTGAGGTAAATACAAAGCCGGTCGTTGCATAACTTATTCTGTTTATGTATCTCTTCGCTCATATTCCAATCACTTTTACCTCCATTGAAGTGCATCAAGTTGAAGTCCAGGTAGTGTGCCGTCTGTGGTATACTAGTCCCTCATCCCTGAGCTTCCTGTAGTCAACCTGCCATACTGAATTCAAGCTCTCGGTAAGAGCTTCTGCGCGTTCCCGAAATAGACCATATCCCGAAGCTCCTCGTTCATATGGAACGCATCTAGATTCTCCCGGTATCCAGCTACTTTGATCGGAGGAGCATTCGGGTAATCAGACCCTGGTACTTTTGTTAGCATCCGGTGTTACATGCCAGCAACGGAAATACTCACCATACATAATATGGTCATGCGGTATTAAGTCCAGCAAGAGATTCAGGACTGCTGGCGCACTCGAAAGAGCGAGGTCGTAATAAAACCCACGCAATGCCTCCATGAACTCAAAGTAGGACTTTCCATAGGGGCCCTTTTGGGCCATCGTATCCCGAGAAGTTACGGCCACCCGCGAGATCAGATACGGCAAGGTTCCACCGGCATGCGACAGGATCTTGGGACAGTTCGGGAACTGCTGCGTCACGTTGTTAACAATCATATCCACTGCAGTCCGTGTCGTCTCCTGTGGGAAGTCAAGCATCGGAGGCGGCATAATCGGATCAATCCAATTAGTGTCCTCAGGCATAGTAGGATGGATATGAACCACGGTTTTCCGATCATTCAGTTCCTTCCAGATGGGTGTGAACTGAGAATGACCTAGGTAGTTGTTTCCATCGCCGTATCGAGTGAATACAGTGACCCCGTCGGCTTTGAGTGTGTCGAGGGAGTACTCGATTTCAGCCAATGTACCGGGTACATCCAGGAGAGAAGGCAGCGCGGCGAAGAATCCGAACCGTTCGGGGTACTGGTCGCGCAGATTGGCGGCATATTCATTGACCCTTCGGGCTAGCGACCGAGCTGTGTCGTTGTTGCCAGTAATGACTGCACCTGGGGTGGTTAACGAAAGGATGGCTTTACGGACACCATTTTCCTGCATGTCCTGGAGAGAGTCCTCGACGGTCCATGCGGGGACTGGCAAGCCTGTTGGGTCGCCGCCTGCATCTTCAACAGCTAGATGTGCGTTACACTAATTAGTGCGGGGTCGTCAGTCCAGAGAATGTATGTCCACGTACCCTGACGAAAGAAATCGGGGACGAAGTGATGGTGAATATCAATCTTCTGCGGTAGATGCTGGGCCAGGACTGCACTGCCATTGTCCATGGTGGTCGGATATCCCGGGCCTATGCCACCGGTAGACATACCCAGGAAGCCTGCAATACCCGTGGGTAGGTAGGAGAATAGATGCATCATTATCACAGCCTAGAGTCGTCAATTTTCAGTTGCTACCCCAGGTGACTTCGTGACTTTGGTGCAGCTTGGGCTGTTGTTTGTTGCGCAGCTGTACCCAATCCCTTGCATAACTGCCAATTACGGGTCCCGCGGACTTTTCTCCCTGTCTGCTATTTAAGCTGGTATGACGGGGTACAGTATTTCGGGAGTCTGATGTGTCAGATCCATCCTGGTCGCGGCTTCTCATGGTCGGGCTTTTGTTTATTGAATGAGTTCGTGTTTCTTTGTAGGTAAGTAGTATCCACAAATATCGAACATCCACAGAAAGTGTAGGGAAGATATATAACCATCACCAGCAGAGACAACATAAAAGGAGGTACGGATGGACAACGCAAAATGCAGGTGATTGCCATCAATAAACTTTAGAGGTTCAAACAATAAGTTCTGAAGGAGTTTAATATAAAAACCAAAGGCCGTTTTATGCGCTGTACAGCTCGTGGTGGGTTATGGTGGCCGTTCACCAGATGAAATTACTGTGATGGGTGAGCAGTGAGAAGCGAGACATAGGGCTGTCTTATAAAGCAAAAGTTGCAGGCGTTCTTCAACAAAAAGGGGCTGTGGTTTAGTGGTATAATATTCCCTTAGCATGGGAGAGGTCCGGGGTTCGATTCCCCGCAGCTCCATTTTTTTTCTTCTTTTAGTCCTATCCAGTCGCTTAGCCTATGTGTACTTACCGTCAGTTGACTATTCCTAGTTTGTCCCTGTTGCAATGCCATTTTCCGCCCAGGCGACACATTTCTACATTGTACAGAGCACCCCTCCCCAAATGCTGTACGTCGCTGTCGCTCAATCCAAAAACTTCTCCACTGCCACCACACTGCCAATGGTCTGGTCAGAGCATTCACGAACCGTTATCCTTTGTTAACCGCTTGAGACCTTGAAGATGACCAAAGGCCAGTGATGGCCCACACATGCACAATTACAACGGTGTCAGCCTTTGCACAGAATTCATCAGCGACCAGTGTATTAGAGGGTGCAAATAGCCTCGTCTTATTTCAACATCGACCAGGGAATGATGGCATATTAGGATCATCGGGTAGCTTCTCTGAAAGGAAGAGTAATTGTTCATTTGTCCTCCAGCCGGAGCGAGAAGTTCATACGACCAAACATCCCAACATTAGATACTGGCGAACTCAAAATCAAGGTAAACCACTACGTCCAACTGCCAGAACCCCCGAGTTGAGCCATCATAATTCCGACCATCCCAATCAAGCCGCAGGGGCGCAGGTGCATCGCATGATCAACGCACAATGTAACCTTGTCCTCTTGTTGTTCGAAGCACAACATAGCTAACGAAAACTTACATCAAAACCAATGCCCACGATCTACTTTGAGCCTCGTGGCCTAAGACGACACATGGCAGCAATGAATAGAACTCCCGCCGAAATTCACTTGCTCATGACTAACCGGCCTATCTGCGTAACACAAAGACAGTGACCGACAGGGATAGCCTTTCCCCGCGGGATAAAAACAGAACAGTAACCCGGGGTGGCTGAGACACCAATCAACTCAAATATCAGATCTCTCAAAACCTCGGACCCCCCTGCTGAGGATCAGTGCTGTTTTGACCATCATCTGTGCACGCTGAGTGAACGCAGTTCTAAGATGAAACTTCAACGAGATCCCGGCAGAACCGCATACCTCGTATGCCTTCTGCTCGCTCTTCAATGCACATGCTTTGTACGAGCAGAGAGCTTTACCTATCCGACAGCAAAGGAATATCAGTTCATCGTGGGAGACTTGGTCAATGTATCCTGGGACGTGGTGACATCGCGTATTTCTCTTTATGAAGTGTGCAACACCAAGATCTCCTTGCTATGTCAGTACCCCTACGACTGTCACCATTGACTCAGGCTGATGGAATCACAGTAAACGTCACAAACCCCTACAGCCATGTCTGGAACGCAACCCGCGACAAATATAGAGAGTCCGGCTGCGCGTTCGAGCTCGACTCACTGGACATGTTCGGTATTTTTAACCCACCAGTACTCACAAGTGTCAAGATTGGCGTGAGCAAGCGTCAGAAAGATGACCCTCCGCCTGAGTTTTATAACTTGTATAACCCGACCAGCAGTACCACTAGCAGTACTTCCAGCACCACTTCAATGAAATCTACCTCGAGTACTACTTTAGCAACATCCACCTCTACATCTCCACATGGTACAAGCACCGTGGCGGCCGAAACAACAGCAGCATCAGCATCCTCCATTCCAGCTACCACCGATGACGGCAATGGTCTTACTGTCGCACAAAAGGTTGGGATCGGTCTCGGGATTCCGCTAGGAGTGCTGGCAATGTCCACTGCTGGGGCTTTAGGCTTTCTGTATCGACGCCGATCGCAAATGGGGAGTGGATTGGACGAGACACCGAATTCGGATCAACACGCATCCTCTGGAATGGCTGAAGCGGTCAAACCTCCATGGGATCCTCGCAGTTCCAGGGCAGAAACGGTAATCGCAGAACTGCCTTCACCGTCTTTTGAAATGGAAGGCATATCGGAAGAGGCGAACCATCGACCGATAAGCGAAGTAATGGGAACTCCTCGGAGTGAGCTTAGTACGTGAGTTGAGTTTGCGTGGGATGTACATAATGTGCTATGATGATAATTATCTGGGAGTTTTGTGGCTACATATGTTCTATTGATAATAAGTAATGCTTGCCATTTGGTTATTACATTGATATCAACCTCTGATATGGACCTCAGGTAGCAGTAAAACATCAAGTGAGTACTACAACACTCCAGAAAAAGACTTCACTCTCAAGTAGTAAGTTCGCCAAAATAAGCTGAACTTGCCTGCCAAAGAACATTATAGTGATGACATCCCCACGCAAACCATCCAACCCACATTACAATACCCCTAAGCAATTACCTCAACCCATAATCCTCCTTAATCAAATCCGCCGCCCTCTCAGCAACAGCATACACCACCGCCGCCAACGACGGACTCACCATCATAGGCACAACACTCGCATCCACAACCCTCAACCCCTTAACCCTCTTGACCCTCAACCTCTCATCCACCACCATCCCCAACGCACAAGTCCCAAGCAAATGCTGAAACGGAACCGCACTCTCCCTGACAAACCCCTTCACCTGCTCCCTAACACCAACATCCACCCCCGGATCCGGCCTCACCCTCCTCGCAACCTTACCCTTAACCAACTCCGACCGAAACACCCTATCCGCAAACCCCACCCCCGCAGCAAGCACATCCACATCAGCTGGATGAGCCAACAGCCCGGGACTAATATCCGGCGTCTGCATCGGATCATCCGACACCACGTGCACCCGCCCGCGAGAAACAGGATGCATCTGGCTCACCGTGATAGAATAACAATCATTAAACCCAGACGGCGGACCGGACATGACTGCCCCAAGATTATCGACCGCGCGCGCGGTATCGAAGTTCTCAGGCGCGCACATGTACTGGATACAGGGACAGGTAGGGTCCTGGATTCGTGCTGCGATAATCTTCCGTTGTTTGTTCTGGAGCACGGTGTCCTGTTTGGTTGATGCATTTTTGGGATCCAGGAAACAGGCGACTATCTTTTCGAGGTCGTGTTGCTCGACTTCTGTCGCGTAGGGCGTGTAGCCTGTTATACTGAGTGATCCGGACAATGCGCCGGTGTGTTTCTCTTCGTAGAGTTTCTGGTGTTCTTCGAAGATAGCATGATCCCGGAGTAGCGAGTCGACGGACGTATGCCCCTGTGCAAGTTCATATACTACCGAACACAGCGCTTGATCTTGGAGATTATTCCCCACATCCATGTTCGGAACAATGCACGGGATGCCGATTCGGCCGAGGACGTTCGGGTCGCCTATCCCGGATAGTTCTAGGAGCTGAGGGCTCTGCACGGCGCCGGCGCTGAGGATGACTTCCTTCCGTGGATGGACGGTGTACGACGTCCCATGATGGAGAAATTCCACGCCTGTCGCTTGGCGCTCGCTGTGCTCGTTCGTCCCGAGAGTGACTTTGCATACGAGCGCGCCTGTCAAGACACGTAGATTCGAACGGTTGGAATTTGGGGCCAGGTATCCGCTCGCGGCGTAGCTGCGTACTGGTTTGCCAGTGCGATCGATGGTGAACAGCGTGCGGTAGAACCCCAGGTGGTTTCCAGCATACGGATTCTCTGGTCGCGGCAATCCAGAGACAGTATCGAGAGCAGGTATGAGGTCTTTCTCGAACGGTGCATGCCAGGTGCCAAATGAATGGTGGATCGGTCCCTCAGTCCCATGTAGACCAGGATCCAGCGGACAGATACTCGTATCCCGGGACGTGATATTCGGTTGATCCACCTCCAACTTCTCATGCTTCTTGAAATACGGCAGTAAATCAAACCACTCCCACCCCTTCACTCCTGTGGTCTTGCCCCAGTCGTTGATTTCTTCTTCTGTTGGTCGGCCTGACATCATGAAGTTTAAGCCGCTGGAGCCGCCGAGCATTTTGCCACGATGGGTGGCGTAGGTTTTGTTGTTCACGCCGCTCTGTATGTTGTTTCATGTGAGCTTTGGTTGTGTACTGGTCTGTGGTAGTGGTGTAGACGCACCTGTGGAGAAGTCTGGAAGCACCAGTCATATTCTGGATCTTTCAGGGTCATGGCCATCCCGGTAGGTGTATCGACCTTCGGATCACCGAGTCGCGAGACCCCGGCTTCGATGACTCCGACGCGAACATTGGGATCTTCTGATAGACGGGCAGCGGGGACAAAGCCTGCGGTGCCTCCGCCGACGATTATGAAGTCGAAGGTGTCATGGACGAAGTCTGTTACACTGGCTGGGTCCATCGTGATGCTTGTGAGATGGGTGGATTATGTGAGGGCTCAGTACACCTTGTCATGAAGGACAACTTCATGTTGCAGAGGACTGCAGAGAGCAAGCTTCATATACCCTGGAATTTGGTGATCTGGTTCCATGACTTCAGCGGCGTTGCTGTAGAGTGTAAATAGCTACCTACCCCTCCATGCGACCGGACATATAGACTCTACATAAGATAAGAAAGACATATTCAGGGTTTTGCTGTGACAGTGGAACGTGCTCGAGCCAGACCATAGCCATTGCCGCGAAAGAGCGACCTGTCAGTGTATCTGATGATGTTATGTTAGCGTCCTATAGAGAAATTTTGGTAGGTGAAGAAATAGTGGAGTGGGCGGCCACTGCTTAGGACTATGTTCAAGAATTACGAAATCCTTCTAGGCTCATTGTAGAGCATTGATGATTGTTGTTCCAATGCGGAGGCCAAACACTGAGAATGTTTCTATCACTCGTATGGAATGAAGAGTGGGACTGCTGCGGGTGATAAAACAAAAAACAAAAAAGAACAGCTGGAGCTGCGGGGAATCGAACCCCGGACCTCTCCCATGCTAAGGGAATATTATACCACTAAACCACAGCCCCTTTGCTGTTGAAGATCTGCTTGTTATTTTGCATTATTATCCAGTCTATGCAGGTCGGCGTAGCACATGCGCACATGCGCATGTGCTGCTCACATTCACACTCAGTCACATGGGAATTACCCCCTTTGATAATTTTCGGGAAATTGTCGGGGAGACGGACATTCAGCCTAATATCGTTATTGCAGTCCCGTCCCTAGTGATGATAATATTGAAGCACTGCCAGGGTATGCATCCTACCATGCGAATATGTATTTTCTTCCGCCCGAAGCAGGGCTTTTGTTGGGTAGCATCGGATCCCAGTGATTGCAGCAAATAATACTAAATGGTATTTCTAGAAAGGGAATAAATGCTATGTAACTTTTAATGTACGCGGCTTTAGTGCCCAATCAAGCAACAAAATCCCGAACAGAGAATTAAAATCAATACTGATAGCACACTCATCCGTAACCCTTGTGCTTGCCACATTCTCCCCCCTGTTACCTGTCTCATCTGTCCGGCTCTCATCCTCACGAGATCTCAATAACAGGACCGGTGTAGACATGACGAGCCCTCAATACATAATAGATAATAGCCAGAATAACGACACCCATAGTACCCACCACACTGTAGTTCATATTCGTCACCGTCACTGGCAGTTCAGTAGGCCAGTAACTGAAGAAGATGACAATCACGATGTAAATCACCGCATAAGTGTTGATCAAGATACCCCAGATGCCTGGGACACGGAACGGACCCCACATGAGCTTAGCGCCAGGGACATTGACCACAGTGTCGTCACTGGCATTGTAGTTACTGATGGCGCCGCTGCACCGGCGCCAGAGAAGAAGAACCGCCACGATCAGATAGGAGGAGTACAAACCCGAGACCGCCATGGAGACGACGTCGTTGAGGGCGACGGCGGACCCGATGTTGATCAGACCAAGCAGGCAGCAGATGGTCATGGTGAGGAGGATGGAGTAGGTGGGGAGGAAAGTACGGTTAGAGACCTGTGTTGATGTTAAAAATTATCTTCATGTGTACGATACAAGGCACATGGAAACATACGTGGCTCCAGACTCGCCAGCCAGGGACACCACGGTCGCGAGCGAACGACCAGAACTGGCGAGAGGTGGCAGTCAACATGGCCAGGGCGGCGCAGATACCGACAATAACGAGGATGGAGGACAAGCCCAATGCACCTGCGACCGAGCCGGTTGCTTGCTGGAAGATTTCCATGAAGGGGTAGCCCGTAGGAGATTCAAGGGCCGCATCAACACTGCCCATGCAGAAGAGAGTGGCGATCAGCATGGTGAATCCCAAAGTGCCGTTGATGGCAACACTGAGGAGAATGGCACGGGGAATGACGACCGTGGCATGGTTTACTTCTTCGGCCATCTGTAGAAGTCAGATATTGACCATTGTGCAGTACATGGTGGACAACTTACATGCACGGCAGCATCACCACCTGCAAAGGCAAACACACAACCGGTCATACCGACGAAAAAGGATATACCATCGGTGTAGAGATTTCCACCATTGGTAAAGTCCTTGAAGACCGACTCGGTCGATTTGTGGTCGGACATATATGTCATGGGGATGAGCACACCAAAGTATCCCAGAATGTGAATCATGAGGATGAAGGTTTCCAGGCGAGGCAGGAACTTTCCTCCGATAATGTTCACAAGAAGAGCTACGACCACAACCGCCCACATCAGAAGGGTACCCTGGTAGGGCTGCGAGTTGAAGCTGTTCCGACCCAAGATAATGGCACCCAGAATCTCAGTTCCAGCCATGTAAGACGACGATGCAAAGGCGGCCTGCCATCCGATCACGGTCAACCATCCTGCAGTGATGGTCAGTAAACTGCACGGTCGCTGTAATAACAGAATGGAAGAGCGCACCTGTGATGTAACTGAGGAATTTCATATGTTTGTAAGGTGCAAGCATGGCACACCAGTGATATTGGCCTCCGGAAGTCGGCGCCCTTGGCTAGTTAGTATACCACCAGAGAATGGATGTCCTGACTTCGACTTACATGGACGCCATTTCGGACAGCAGCACGAAACAGCAGGCTGTTCCCGTCCATGCAAAGATAAAGGAGTATACTGCACCGGCAGATCCACCACTGTGTGTTCAGTCAGCTGCGTTCATGGTCCAATCATAGGTTGGACGTGGGATAACCGACTTTTCGAGGGGAATAGTAAACGTCCTGGTCTCTGTTAGTTGCAATGTTCCGAACTCTCACAACCATAGATGGCCTCACGATAGAATACCCTCCCAGGTGCCGAGAATGGTACAACTGAGACCGATAATTGAGAGAATACCAAAGTTCCGCTGCAAGAGCACAAGACAAGCATTAGTTTCTCCAAATCTCCACAGCACAGTATCGAAAAGCTAGGACATACCTTCAGGACAGCCTTCTTGCCCAATCGTGCAAGAGCCAAATCATCACGCGCTCCCGAGTCGGACCCGGTTACCTCTCGGTTGGCCGAGTTGGCTCGGTTCTTCAATTCGTAGGACGCCATGGTGAAAACTCAATTGCAGAGACCACGACCGGCGTGAGGGCGGAGAGTTGCAGACGCAGCGCGGTGTCCAGGGAGCGACCGATTAATATAACAGACAACTGGCCACCTAGTCCACTGCAACGTCAAGAAGCGAGATGCAGCAGAAATTAAGGCCGTTAGTCGAGATGCAGCATTCTAACGCCACTACCGTGCCTAGTGTCGTTGCTTAGCATGCACCGGGGCGTCCATACATAACCTAACATAGTACACGTACGGAGGGCGCCGGGCTCACCAGCCGGAGTAGGAAGGTTATATGAATCCAGGGGTAACCAACGACGACCCTGAACAATAACAGAAGCTGAACGCAGCACGCAGCACGCAGTAAGCTTTCTTGGAGGCGGGTCAGGTCAGGCCCGATGGAGGAGATGTAACCACCGATAGGACCTTGTGGGTACTAGGGTCAGTGTGTGGCAAGTGGAGGCCATCGGGACCACCCCCGGTCTAACAATATCTAGACTACTTTGTATCTAATGGGGGTTGCTAATCTAGCGTTAGAAGCTAGACTAGAGAACGGGTGGATGGCAGGCCCCAGTCCCCGCCCGGCGCAGACACCTTGCATGCAACGGACTTGTTAACTTGTTAGATAATGAGCCAGAATCAATCGTGACTGGCAAATTGTAATTGTGACTGGTGGGCCCGACTCGGATTCAGCTATCAATTCTTCCGGTGGGACTCGCCTCTGCGACCGCATGATATTCTAGTTTGATCGAGTTAGGCCAGCCAGCATTCCAATTCCCCTCCCTTCCGTGAATTGCTTGGGGCTTTCTCCCCCAAAGTCCTATGCTTATGGACATGGATGCCAGGTTGGCGATCGGAAAATAGAAACAGCCCAACACATCAAAGAAGATCCCCGTGAGCACTTTCATTGCACAGTTCATTTTGTCTGGCCGCGTGTGTTGGATCGATCCAAGGATCTAGTGCTGATGTGGTACCGCGAATCGCTTGAGCGGGAGACAAGACAAAGAAGGCAGGTCGGATAAGAGAAATTAGGCTCACCTGTTCGATCTAGAATCAGTGGGAGACGGGACCGTGGTCGGAGCGAAGACTAATAACAGACATTAATATCGAAAATAATGCTTGGAAGGGAGACAATTAATCCGTCGGTCGAAGGCCGGGCCAAGATACGAATGAAAAGTGGCCAGCCCAGAGTAAATTAAACCCGACCAGGGTTGTCCCCCGCCGTCGTCTCACCGTCGGCTTCCATGCAATCAACCACCATCCTGGTCCGACTTTCCCTGCGAGTAGCCAAAGTCTATTGGCCTTTCTCCAATTGATGTCGGCCGCTCGGTTGACAAATGAACACACCAGGATCCGGATCCTAGCTGGCCATGCGATTTCCCATCCTCCCTCAGGAGGGAGGGGGCGTTTTCCAAGAACCCTCTCTCTGCCCACACCAGAATGACTGTCCGGGCTTCTCCCCTTCCCTGGTGCTTCCGGGTGAAAATAATCTACCTCAGTCACAGGCCCTGCATCGATCGATTTCTCGGCACCGGTACTCCGTATTATTATTTACTCCAGATCGTGCCCGGTCTCGCAGCCCTGGCCCAGCGACATCACCCGACTCTTATTATCTCCAACAGTTCCAGATCGCTGCGTGACATGATTCCCGCCGAGAATCAGCGTCAGCACTCTGATTGCCCTCCATGGGACGGTTCACTGGAGACACCAAAGATCCGGCCGTCAATGTATCGACATGGTTCCTGCTCGTGACTGCTTCGCTGAGCGTCATCTTCCGACTGGGAACCAAGTACGGCTCGTTCCGCACGCTCACAAACGATGACTATCTTATAGTTGTATCGCTGGTATGTCGATCTGCCGCCTAGACCCTCACAATGGTTCCAGCAGACTAACTACTTGCTCTGGATGGGGCGCGACAGATCTTCTGTATCGGCCAATCCATCGCTGTATCGATGGCCGTCGCAAACGGATATGGATACCACTACTCCACGCTTACCCCGGAGCGCTTCGACAACATGATGAAGGTATGAGCTACACCTGCACCAGTATGCAATGTGCCTTTCTGCGGTCGCCTTCATCCTCCGGAATCCTCACTGAGAACAATCGGTATCATTTCAGTCGCAATACGCCGCCGCTCTCCTCTACATACCCAGTCTCTATTTCTCGAAAATCTCCCTTTCATGCTTCATCCGCAACCTGACGCCGACGGCCAAAGACCACCGTGTCGCCAACTTGGTGCAAATATCGGTGACTGTGATGGCCGTGATATGTCTACTGGGAACCTCCTTTCAATGCAGCGTACCGCAGACATGGAATTACTACACGGGGAAATGCATGAACCTGGTACTATCCCACTACCCTACCCCGACGATATAGACGACAAGGTTAACCAGCTCAACAGATAGCCTGGCACTATTTTACGGGAATCATGAACATTGTGACCGACACCATGATCACCTCACAAGCACTCTACCTAATCGCGCGCATTCAAACCTCCTGGAAACGCAAGTTCGTGTTCGCTAGTATTTTTCTATCTCGAGTCCTGTCAGTCTAATTGCCCTATCATCCGACCGGACTACCAACTAAACAAATCACTTCTCCGAACAGAGTAATCCTAGTCAGCATCGTCGAACTCATCCTAGTCTCTCAGAACGACGCAACGCACGACCCCTCCTTCGCCACCTGGGGCGTAACCATCAGCGTGGAAACAATCCAATGCCTCAGCATCGTGACAGCCTGCTGGGCGCAGCTTAAACCCTTCTTGAACATGCTCAAATCGAACGGCCTCCGGATCCAAGGCGTGGACTACCGATCGACAAATAACCGATCGAAATGGTCGACGACACGGTCGGCCAATCCCACGGAGAGCAAATTCACACGCAGCGGCGAGCACGAGTTGATGGGCATGGGGGCTGGACAGGGGAATATCACGACTGTGTCGGCAGCGAGATTGTCGGATGAGGATAGTCAGTCCAGCCAGGCGGGAATTATTCGGGAGGTGAGGACGTGGGTGGTTAGTGAGGAGGTGGAGTCATGATTATACCCTTCTTTTGTCTTTTTCCTTGTCCTTTTGCTTTTGACAACGTTCGATATATATTCCCCTTTGTTTTGTTGGTGAATCAGAGAGTTGCAATAATACTGGATTGAATCTGTGGATTTGGTTTGGACTTCATGTACATTATTACCCCAAGTCTTTTACTTTGTAACTAGCTCGCGTGATGACTTAATGACTCTTCGTACAAGATACATTCTTATCTTAGAGCTAAATGCCATGCAGTACAAGAAAGACAAGCAACAGTAGCAGCAACAAGCAGCAAGCAACAAGCAACAAGCAACAGCACAAGCACAAGCACGAGCAGTGTCCCCGTAAGCACGGAAGAACCTAAGCCAAGCATGCAGCGGCGACACCGGACCTCCCACCATGAACGGAATAGGGGCTCGCTCGGAATCTAATCTAACCACCACACTAAGTCACCAAGTACAACATAACCCAGACTAGACTATCTAGCATCAAGACGAGATAGACCATTCTAAACTAAGTTAGTAAGCAACTAGACTCCAATGGCCCCGACTCGGGTAAAACCCAAGAACATTGGAATTGTTTCATTCGCGATCCCTCCACTAACTAACCACCCTAAGTCACTCTACAATAAACTAACTAATGCTCTAGTCTCCGAAACTGACGTGGCTTGCATGTGGCCCGTCCTTCTAGACTTGACATTTCCACCCAATGATAATCTCGATAAAGTACTTAGTAAAACTCTCCACTTCCCGAGACATAAGGTGATCGTAGCACTGAAAGGTAAATTTCCCCAGGTACTTGGAGGCGAGCGCTTGGCTACTCCAGGGTAGGTAGAGAAAGGAGTAGCAGCCAAACCAATGACATTCAACAATTTTCACGAAGACTATGATTGGTCTGCTGTTCCTTTCTTCCCCGATAGTAGTAAAAACACCAGCCATTCCCGCTCCCGTGATCTGTGCCCGGTACTTCCGGGATATCGGATCTGGCTGTTAAGGCCGGGTAACTAATCCCATTCGATAATCCAGATGAACGCGGTGGCTACGAGGTTTCCTTTTTCTCTTTTCTATTACGATTGCCTTATATGTTCTGATTATGTATGAGAAAGCAGCGTACCGTAGGTAGCTTCTACTGCCCGAGCCGACATAATCTAGTAACGGAGAGCGAAATTCGAAAAGTGATTCTGCATTTGAACATTGATATCTACTTTAGATATATCATAAGCACAATAGGAAGAGATAATTTAAGTAGTTCGGTGTTTAAAGCGTGTCTTGTCTCCCCATGATACTAGATTAGCCAAAGTACTTAATAAAAAGCTGAAAGACATCATCATGTATAGTAGGATGACACAAACCGAGCACAGACAAACCCATAACGACGGTGACGCCTGCTTCCAGGAATAGAACCTCGCCAAGTAACTTGAAAAAGTGTACCCGAGATGACCACGAAAACCCTTGCCAGGCGCCTCTGATAGTCATCGACTCACCCCGTTGTACGGAGGCAGTGACTCGAATGAAAATTGCATATGCCGGAACGACCAATCTGAAGTAAAGAACCATAATAGTGCCTAGAAGACTGATAAACTGCACAGTTTCTGAGACCTCTAACCGCTCATCTAAAGCACCAGCCAACTGAATCAAGTAGGTAGGCAGATAGAAGCATATACTCGAGGCAGTACTATACAGTAAGATTGATGGGAAGGTCTTCGACCACATTGACCACGTTGGAATGCGACGTGAGTAAGAATGGGTTTTCGAGTGTGGATGCATAATTGTGAGCACATTGGCTACTCTCAAGTATGAAAGTAGCAATTCGACTGTTGAGTTGAGCAAGCCGCACTTCAGTGGAGTGAAGTCCTTCATAGGAAACATAGAGATCACACAGATCTTAGACAGCCGATGGAAGAGAAAGATAGAAAGACCTCTGAAATGCTGGCGCGAGAGTGATGAATTCAATCTAGGATTTGGTGTTTGAGTCGCGATCAGTGTTGCGAAGACATACGCGTGGGTATACACGGCCTGTCATTCATTAGCTTGACTTGATAACTAGTTTGCATGCGTTGACTATAGCTTACTAAAAGAAGCCCGAGCAAAGCCGTAGCTAGGAGGAGCACCACTAGCACTTGTTTGGTTGGGCTGTCTCCAGGGAGCTCCCACTTAGCAAGGTCTAACGACATGTTCAAGGGAAGGGTTCGTATATAGAAGGAAGCATTGCCAGAGAAGTGCAGCACTGAAGTAATAACTGCAAGCTTCAGTGGCACCAGGAAGTGCAAGATGGGTAGAAGGCTCAGCTAGGGGAGTTAGAACCGATGCTTAAAAAAAGAGGACAAGGGTTTGTTCGCTATGTGAGGGATTTTCAAGTTCAAGAGATTCGGATCAAAGATATCGGAGAAAGGGGACCCAGACAAAATCAACAGGAGTAACAAAGTAAGAAGATATGTTTGTCTTTCAACCTGGCAAGAAAAGTACTGCTCTAAGAAATTAAAACGTAGGAGAAATTTTCAGTTGTTGACTGTATTATTAATAGATTTGTTTTGATTAGACTTTTATATGAAGCAGATAATCAGATATTGAAATATATGAGGTAGCTAGATTTTCCTGGATATAGATAGCTGGTTTCTCCTTTTCTTCAGATTTAAAAGTCTTAATGAATACACTGACTTTTTCTTGGCTTTCTTTGTCATTATGGTTTCAAAGTTGTCACAGGCAGACGGGGCGTCCAGGCACGCCCGCAGGCCGGAATAGAGTAGGCCCGGGGCTACAATATGGGCCAATCCCAATGTAGGTACTGTAGATAACTAATCAGAAGTTCTAGCTAAGTCAGTCAACCCTAACTAACGTAACTATTCCCGATATGGCGAGTCAGAACCGATGCAATCAGCCAATCAATTGATCAATATTCTGGCAAATCAGAGGTGTGAATTCAAATTGAGTGCATCCGAGCTCGCTTGAAACAGATTAGACCAGACCACGACCTAACGGACCAGACCAAACCGAAACAAAATCAAAGGCTTTGTGCTGCGGAATGCAAGTGGTTTAATTGCTATGAACAATTGGCTCATTGATGTACTTTCGGAGTACTCCGTCCTTCTCTCTCCCGAACCAGAGTCAGCTACCTGCAGATCATTAACTCTACTATCCGCCAGCAAGTCTGTGAAGGCCATCCCGTACCCGGGCCTATGTCCGAAATCGGTGGCGTGCATGTGCCCTTCTCCCCCCGTGTGACTGACACTCAACTGCTGAGGCAACCACCCACCTGCTGCAGAGTTGTCACAGCCCTTGGGCTTGCATTCCATCGTCTCGGATCCTTCATAGACAGGGCGGAATACTCTGCTCCTACTTTTCACTCTCACTGCGTTTACCGCACTCGTTGTACTATGTAGCTCAGTTCAGAGGGCCTCTCTCACCTGACAGAGATGATAACAGCTTGGTGTTTGTTGTACGGTAGAAGTGGCGAGAAAGGTTAGATAGCGTAGAGACCAATAAGCACAAAGGTCAAAGTCAAAACATACGATTATCCGACTAGCTTCATCCTATGGCGGATAGAGATGGCTGTTATCTCACCTAGCGTACCTGTTCCTTTAGTAGACACAAAGGAGAAAAAGCGGCTGTGTGACGCTGCAAAACAAAGTAAATATGATATCCCCCGAGGGGGAATAATTCCAGAACATGGCATCGCATGCATTGCACGCTTGAAGTAAAAAGCCCCACAAAACTCTATCAGTGTGAGATGCCATGTCAGAGTTCGGGGCACCCGCTGCCAGACCCAGAGCAATACACGACGACTGGAAGACGAATCTGACAGCAGGAACACCGCAAAACAAGAGCCTTGTCAGAAATGTTGAGGTCAGAAGCAAATAGGAATGGGTTGGGACTCGCGAGGGGAAAGGGAAGAAAAAGCAATTCGTGACAACGCAGGACAGCCTTGGCTCTTTGCCCCCTTCCTCGACTCCGCCTTTGGCGGCAGAGTGCCCCCCGGCACAACTTCATGATCATCGCAGGGAGAAGAGAAAGACCCTGGCAGCTGCTTGGCAAGGGAAGACTCCGCCCGTATGAGGCTGTGATTAGAGGCAGTGCAATACAATAAAGAGGTTCACTAACAATTGCGTTTGTGACTGGAGTCCGGGAGCTAATGTATGCACATTGCGACCCGGTGGGAACTGTTGCTCGTCATGCTTGTCTACAGAATCGACTATCGCACCAATTCAGAACTCTAGCCAGAGAGGAGACCAGTCTGTTGACCCACATATTTGTCGGCGGCATTGACTACTCCGTAGTGAAGAACGCGATCTGGTATCATGACGTAGAGGTTTTCTTGAGTGACAATGGCGGAGGATCAAACAATAGCCACGACCCATCCCATTCCCCGCCGATGCCACCAGCCCGAGGCTCACTAGCCTGGCCTCAGAGAACTCGGGTTGAGCATACAAGCGGCGGCTCTTACAGTCAAGTGCCGCTTCCCTGGTTACATCGGCGAAGCTGATCATATTACCTTTTCATTGGCAACACATCCTTTCCCTGACACCGACCCTTATTCTCATTCGTGAGCTGGCCAGGGTCCCTCCCACATGGGCTACAATTAGAGCTCTGATCTGTGCCCAATCAAGCCTACCCAGGCACTCTGGATGACTAACGGCACCCTTCCACTGTCAATTAACGTTCCTGTGAGGAAAAAGCCCCAGGAGATTGCTCAGACGTGTTGCCAAAAAGCTTTTTTGCCTCCTCCGCCTCTCTTCGCGGTGGCATTTCTCCCAGAACCTCCATGCTTTTCTGCAGCTGGCAGCACTATCGCGACTGGTATCCAGGTCCGTAGCTCTTGTTGAAAGACTCCCACACCCCTGCTCCTCATCGTCTCGAGCTATCTGGTTGGGTACGTCATCGGAGAGAGCGACGCGGAGTAGGCTGTCAAGTCAACGGCCTTGCATTCCGCATCCATAATGACAAACCCTTTGGCTATATCTCTACCTGAAGATCGTGAGTATCGGTTGAATCACAGTAATTATATGGAACCTTCTCACGACTGACCACGGTTCCTGCTTCAGACAGCTCCAGTGACGCCGGTAAGCCCTCACGAACTCGCGGCTTGCTTCGGTCCGCGAAACGCATACTCTCCCTTTTCCTCCCCCGAAAAATATTCGATCACCAACAAAGGTCAGAAGATAAAGTGAAGATGAGCAACCGGCAAAGCAACCATGAGCTCGTTGTCGTGGGGTCCCAGGCAAGGCTGCCTATGAACGGCCGTGGGCCCACGGTGAACCGACGGCCACAGCTTCACGAGTCGAACCGAAACCATGATGTACGGCTATATCGTCCCGCAATGGACGACCAGAATAACCACTCAGACATCCCAACGTACGACAACCCCGATTCATACAGATTTGAGAGTTCCAGCCGGAGAACTGACGGTCGCAACTCCGATTCCGCTTCGTCAAATAGTAGGATAAGCGCAGCAGTGTCTCCAGGATTATCCACCCTAGCCAGCGCAGGCATTAGCACCGACCAAACAACCCCATCGGACCCACAAACCGAGTTCAGACTACCTGGTGATGATGGATATACCCGGGCGACGTCTCTGGACCGCATCTCCCAGGTGAACCTCTCCCCGGTTTCAACGAACAGCGAGTATAGCGAGGAGGTATTCATGGTTGGCAGCAACCCTGCAACCAAGGTTTCGGCATTGATGGCACTGGATACACAAGCATCAGCCAATTTGATGGATATTGAGTTACAGCAGGAGTTGGAATTGATGATGGAGCCTTGCGATCAGGAACTCATCCCATTGCAGACCAAAACCGGCAAGGACAGAATCAAGCCGTTTGGCATCGCGAAGGGCGTCTCATGGCATTTTGCACAACGCGAAAAGACATTTACTAGTGACTTCCTGGTTGTGGATATGAAGAACTATAATGCCATTTTGGGAAGGAAGGATATCAAGAAATTGGAGATCCTCAAATCTGGACCTGGCCTTGAACGCCGTACGACGATCCGGATGTTCCGCTCGTGAACATGATCCATGTCATGTTTGAGCATGACGATACTTTGACCCATTGTGGATGCGCACCAAGCTCATCCCACCATTGGGGGACTCTACGAAATCTTATATCTACTTTACGATTAATTGTGATACCCGAAAGGGCAGCTGCGGATATTGCATCACACATGTATTTTGGGGCAGGTGCTGCCCAGCTTTGCACGGACACAGCAAGGTTCCGACCAGTCAATGACCGACATATTTCTAATGACGGGGTGTATCCTAACTTATGATTGTCTACGTTGCACATGTCCGATTGAGGCGCATTGATGATTTGTCTTGAACCCAGTTAGTTACCTTGGGCGGCGTTTTTGTGGAAAGGGAATGGATCATGGCTGGTTGGGAGAGCATTGGACAAGGCAAGGGCGTGTTTCAGTAGTTAATTCGCGGGATATTTGTTTGATTAACGATACGTGGGAGCACTATGTGTCGCAAGCGGTGACACATTCAATTTTATTACTTACTCTGGACATGTCATCCTCAACTACGTACTTATTTCCACATTGTCTGTGTGGCACTTCCGTGTCGGCTAGTAGTATGAATATCTGCAGCTATTTCTCGTTTCCTTCCGGTCGCACATCCCCGCACTGCCATAGGCAATGATCCTTTTATGCAAAGGAGACATATCGTCGCCAATGATCGTGAGGGGTTGGTTTCTGCTAGTGGCATGAATACCCAGCCGGATCTTCGTTTATGCCCAATCTGCACGACATGCCGAATTATCACGAGCTGAATGTATACTATGACCAGGGCTCCGCTGCTTGGTGGATAAAAAAGGTGAGAAAGGAGGAGGAAGAGATAGATATGCAGCCCCGCGTAACCAACAAAGGGTAGGGGTAAAGTAAGAAGAAAATAGGAGTGCATGCGATCTACGGAGTACGAATGATGGTGGATGGTGCAGTTGCACATCCCACCCACGAGGGGTTGCGCGTGGATAGACAGTCAGTCCGTCGAAGCTGCGGCTCTTGGGTGGTCCAGATAATGTCTGGTCTATATGAACGTGGCGGCGTTCTCTGTGTGAGGCCATCCACAGACAGCAGCTTGAAGCTGACGCTACCTCTGGAGTGAACCGACCGAGCCATAACAGCGCAAGCAAGTGCACCCAACGCGAAGCCATGGTACGTTTGGTACCTTACACAGGGCTTCTGAACCCTCTTTTCCTACTTTTCTATTTGCACATGTAATTCAGGCGCTTACCTGTTACCATTATCAAGACAGGACCCAAGACCATAGAAATTCGCTGCCTCAGGCCAGACGAGAAAACTGTCCACCTCAAGGCCGCTGTCTCTGAGCGATTGGACATCAATATCCTCACGCAAAGGGGGCTCCAGGAGCTGGGAGATATCCAATTGCAGCGCAATGAGATACCCAAAACAGTCTACGATTCAGATGGTGTTTCATACATAGTGCGCGATGTAGTTCGGCTGAGTATTTGGAAGAAAAGCGAAACCAAACTGTCAAGACAAAATTTCTACGTTTCCATGAACGACGATGAAGCGCGCTTGGATACCCAGTATGATGCGATTTTAGGGACTCAGTGCAATGTTGGACGGTCCAGCGATGAGAATGCCCTCCCAGTTGCTGTAACCCAGCTAGCACCGCAGAGTGCAAGTGAGTCTATCGTTTTATATTTCTAGCCAACTAAGAAGTGATGCAAACTGAACACTCTTCTAGATGATAAGGCAGCCCAGGAGAAAAAGAAGCGCGAGAAAGAGGAAGCTTTGGCGAAGAAGAGCCAACAGTTGCGTGAACAGCAGAAAAAGCAGGCTTCCCAGGGTAGATAACAGAATGGGCTAAGATTGGCGACAAGGCGGACTTGTGAAGCGCGCTACTTGCAAGACTAAGTTTCCCGGGATTATCGCCAGGTTTGTGAGAATGACGCAGAGACGGCAAATAGGCTACATCTGTATGCATTTGAGCTGATGAATCTGTTGTATATGAATAACTACTCTCTAAAACTCGATAACAACCTGTCACATGTATGAGATCACCCTTACGCAGAATGACTGGGAAGGAGGGCTGCTGCGTGCTCCTCCAACAGCGAAGGACTCTGGGCGAAGGATTTTGAGCGGGGAGATTGACACGGACTTGATTTGTCCTTCCGGGACGATCGGTCGTACTTAGCATTGGAGGATCCAATCCCCTCACATCAGCCCGCTGCACGACGACAAAATGAGACATATCAGGTGGCACCTGCATAAATAGTCGAGCCTCCAAGCTATGCCATTCGCTGGACGGGTGTTCAGGCCGTCAAGTGCCGGCTGATGTCCCGCACAGTCAGCGCAACTCACCGCTGGTAAAAAGAAAATTCTCGGAGGCTTCTCGGATTGAGTCAGGGAACTAGCAATCAGGAGAGTCGATCACGAGAGGGAGTTGGGGTTAGTGAAAGTGATACAAACCAGTGATGGAAAGGCACCCAGATGGGTATTAAAAGCAAGTATACATCACACTGCCTCGCCACGGGGGAGTGTTGGAAGGTGGCGCAAGATGAAATTTCTGGGGTCCAGGGACTGTCAAGCCCTGTTCAAAGAATTGAGTAGCCTCGAGCAGATTGGGCTCTTTATGTACTTTGGACAGAGCAAATGCAACTCTAGGGCGTCTGACGATCGGCTGAAGGCCACCTTACAAGAGGTTGGCCCCACGCTAATGCGGTATTGCAGGGAAGGCAATCCTCTAGTTCTGCTCATGCAAAGGAGAAGAGGGCAAAGCCGCAGCGCATATCATGAAAGTGATTGGACAAGGCACATTGCCAGAATAAGAGCGATGTTCTTAGGTGGGCTGAGCTGCAGATACGGCATGATTTCCAGTGCTTCCATTTCGTATTCCAAAAAGGCCAGGATTACCCGACCAGCCAATAATCTCTTGGACCTACTGTCACATAAGGTCAGGCGCGAGGGATAGAGCGGTTGTGCCTGTGCCACAAGCTAAACTTGTTCTCATCTCCAGCCCTTCCTGACTTAACCGCATGGCAACCCCCGCCCTTCTTGCGAGGCCCAGGGTTGATAACTGCCGGCGCACCCGGGCAATCGCAAGCGCGACCGCCCGTAATGGCCCCAGATTCTTCGCCAACCTCTGTATAGACTTAGAATTCCATCATGACAGATATCGCTATGCCCGGAACATACCCATGTAAGTGCTGCTCTGTTAACCGTCGGTTTGCATTGCAATATCCGCAGCATGCAACACAGACAAGGAATTGACCGGCTTTCAGCCCCGAGACCGACGGCACCACGCGAGCGTGGCAAATCGAGGAAAAATGACAAAAACTACAAAAAGGCCATGGGCCATGGCCACAATCAAAGTGGAACTATAAAAAGCCATGTATGCTCTCTGGCTTCATATGAAATTTACTTGGTGCTAAAGTGCGAAGTAGGCCCTCCGGATCGCGCTGAAGGGAACCAAACACTTGTTTCTCTTTCCCTTCTGGTTCAACCAAACGCCCAGGCAGCAGAAACCCTCTCTACCTTCGCCTCGGGATTACTACCCCGCAGAAAAGCGCCCACTTTCGCCTCAGTATTGGGATAGAGCGGACGTCAAACATCCTCAAATGCCTTTGGATGAGCCAGCTAAGAAGGAGAAGGTGTCGCATGAAAATCGCGAGGGCTTCCGACACACCGAATTGTGTGAGAGACTAACGGGTGCTATTCAGACCGTGCCTGCTACTAATCCAAGAAAGCGCGATGATCAGGAGGGTGTTTTGAAATATGATTTTATCTACGACATTCTCCTATTCACTTTCGACAAGCAATTGAGGCGACGCATGATCGTGGACTTTGAAACAGAAGCTAATTTCATGGACCACGATGTCTTCGAAAGAATGAATGTCCGCATGGACCCATATGATGGCCCGCCAACCCAACTTACCACTCGCGGGGAATTGACGCCCCTCGGTAAAGTGCAAGCAACATGGATTATTGTTGGCTACGAAACGCCATATTGTGCCGAATTCTACGTCGTTAAAGGTACCAGTTTCGATGTTATCCTCGGCACTACTTCATGTCGGGATATCGATCTTTCCTCTGTGGATCCTATGATTGCCACACGACTCGATAATTTGAAACAGACATAGCGACTACACTAATGTACCCATAGAATGAATCTGTTTTTGCTTGCTGGCGTTTACTGTATGTACATTTTCTGGGATAAAAGACTGGCTCTATTTCATACAATATGTTGGAGAACACAGGGACGGGCTGATTGGTTCGAAATCAAACTTTTCTACCTGGCAGTGTTGCTACCTACGTTATCCAGAGCTTAATAGTAGAGAGTGTGCTGGCCGGCCTGCAGGGCTGCCTTATGCGTTGAATGGCTTGTCAACGTAAGACCGACTATCATGTGAATGACCCAGTCATAGAAGAACAAGTCACTCATGCGGGGTCCGTAAATGCAACTTTCTACCACACTTCTAGTGCGCACATCAGAACACATGAATCACAACGTATTACAGGGACGAAACTCAAATATTGCTTCGCTGGAGCATATCAGGCTGTCGCTCTCATTTAGCCTTATTGAGATTGTCGAAGGGCTGCAAGTGTCATCAGCACACCAAGGGAGGAGGCCTCACGTCATATGCCATGCTCACCAGATAGTACCTAAATACATAATAAACATGACTCTGCAGCATATGATTGCAAGGATAGCCCAGAAGGGAGGCAGAAAGCCTCGTATGTTACGTGAAAACTAGTGACGGAAGCCAAATATTACCCGAGGAGATAGTGTCATTTACGAGTCTGCCTTCCCTTTGCACTCTGCATAGAACTAGCTTCTAGTCATATTCTAAGGCTTCCGGAAGGCTGTGGGATGAGGGGTAGACGAGACACAGCCACACGGGACATGGGGGCTCGTAGATGTTTGTACACTAGGCTGAGAAGGTCGAGGCCCTACGAAATGAACAGAGTCGTATAAGTAGACATCGCTTTGATTCTCTCGCAATTTGAAAATGCACACAATATAATGAATATGACATATGAGAAAACATCATAAGCAAGAACAATGTCAACCGCTAACCTCCGTCCCGTTGAAGGATACGACAAACTCGCCGCGTTCATAGAAGCCGACCGGGGCCTAGCGATTTTCCGACGTTTCACAAAGCTTAACATTAAAAGTATTCTCTATTACCAAGCAGAGATAGCGAACCTCGAAGAGGAGCTCGACTTTCTTATTCAGGATGACAAGGACTCACAGGACGAGAAGAAGCAGCTGTATCCCTTCTCCGTACGGGACCTAAAAGAGGGAAATCCTACGCAGTGGTCGAAATTTCAAGAAGCGCGGGATTTGATGGACAAGTTTAGTTAGTTTTCACCACCCAGTTGTGGTACTTGGAAGAACCCCAATCTGACTGAATAGACCATGCTATCATTCAACAGCGGGAGCTCATGCGCCTCAGCACACCGGATAAATGTGACTTGAGCGTGCTTCGAGAGTGGCTTGACCGGCCTGAAGGGGGAAATATGTTCTTCGAAACAGCTGCCGAGATGGACGTCTACCACGAACGGAACGATGGTGACATGATCGCCCTGTTTAGTAGACATGAAGGTGTTGACAATCTGACTCGACTGATCTTCAATCGAGTCGTTCCTTGGTTTCATAAGCGCTGGGGTGAGAAATATGAAGTAAGGACTCTTGTTGGGTAATATCTTCCATCAGAGAGCTAATTACTTATTGATACAGAGCAATGAAAATGGCGCTTGGCAGTATAGTGACAAGAAGATCAAGGCGTGCACCCACTTCTTCAGTGTCATTATAGCCGCGGTGCTGCCTGCATCGTCAATGATAGTATTATACTTCATAAAGAATACCGCTATCAGGATGGTCACCATCATGCTGTATAACATCGCCTTTTCCTTGGCACTGGGCTTGATGGTCAGGGCTCGACGGGTTGAGATCTTTGCCGCGGCTACTGCGTGAGTTGTTATCTTTCCTATTTCCCCTCAATAGCATCAAAACTTTATAGCTCATCAAGACTTATCATGAGCATGCTGACCCTTCCAGGTTTGCTGCGGTGAACGTGGCTTTGATTTCGAACTCGGGAGACTGCCAATGTTCATGAAATCGAATATAATTCGACAAATCCTGGAATCATGTTTCCTTAGAAGTTATTATAGATACCCAATAGACTCCAAATAGACGCCATTTCGAATACAGTGACCACTACCCCCCACGCCAACACCAACACATCCTTCGGTGAGGATCTACTCCACAACCAGAACCCCACGGTATCTCATCTTTCCGCCCTCCAGTGTTTTTATGGCATCGTTCACGCCATCCACGCTCAGAGGATACTTCATCAAGATAGGCTTCACACCATGAAGTGCCGCAAAATCAAGCATATCCCTATGCACCTGCCTGGCCGCAACAATAGAGCCTTGCACACGCAATCCGTTCGCCAAAAGGCCCATATACGGGAACTTGAAGTCCTCGTTATCCACCGACAACGGCGAAATAACCGCTCCAGGAGCAAGGACATTAACGTAGAGCTTCCAGTCCGGCTGGCTACTCGTGCTAACAATCAAATTGTTCAATGGCTTCCCAATCTTAAGCTCCTTCGCGCCCTTGGTGGCATAGAACTCCTTCGCACCCAGCTTCAGTGCCTCTTCTCTCTTATTATCACTACCAGAGAAGACAACCACATCGCAGCCCATCTTCGCCGCAAACTGAATTGCCAAGTGTCCCAGCCCACCAATGCCAACAATACCAACCCGTGAGGTCGGCTTAACGCCACCCACATGCAATGCATTCCACACCGTCGAGCCACCACACATCAGCGGCGCGGAGTCCTCGTTGGAAATTCCATCAGGGATCTTGAACAAGAACGACTCGCGCCACACAGCATGCGTGGCAAATGACCCCTGGTCGAGATTCGCACTTCCGTACATCTGTCGCTCCGGGCACATTGTCTCCCAACCAGTTAGGCACTGGGCGCACCGACCGCAGCAGTCATGTTGGTAGCCCCAGCCGACGCGATCGCCTTTGCGCAGTCCGTGGACTTCAGGGCCGATTTCTTCGACGACGCCGGCACCTTCGTGGCCTAGGGCCATGTCTGCGTGTTGGTAGTGCACATCGGTGAAGCAGACGCCGGAGTGGGTGAGGCGGACGAGGACTTGGTCGCGTTGGAGGTCGTCGCGGTGGGTGGTGGCTTTCTGGATGGATCCATCTTTGGATCCTTTGAAGACGGTGAAATCGTAGCCCATGGTGTATGAAGGTTCTGATTGGTGTATTAAATTATAGAATTGATTTACCTTGCAGGAATCTAATAATGTCTGCGTCTGCGAGGTCCCCAGGGATCCGATTTTATACTGTAGGTTAAGCAAGGGGAACACATTCTTCATGATGTCACCATCAATTCATGGTGGAGACCTCGAAGCCCCATTGAGCAATCATCGATGAAGGGTTGCAATGAGCTCAACATGTGGATACGAAGCTCTAGGTCAACTCCCGGTTGCCCCGGGGGTTCAATGGCAATTCTTGGTCGGATTTTACGGGGTACCTCATTCAACCTGGGCAATGATGATGATACTTTGTAGCAATGCTTATCAATCTTAAAGTGGCTTTATCTTCAGGTGGGGAAGAATTACCAAGTGAAGGGTTAGACTTTCGGCTTCCGCGGATGTCTGTGATGGCTATCGTTGGGTTGCGATGCCGTCATGCCGCGGCTTCTGGACTCTTGGTCAGGAAGGTTGCGATGGCCGAATGTCTATCGGTCGCATTGCACGTGGAATTGAACAGGTTATGTTTACGGAGATACAGCCGGGAAAAATGAGGCGCAAAATTGAGAGGCGATTATGATAAGGACTTCCATCGACCTCCGAGTTTCCTAATCGGGACAAACCCTACCATACAAGTCCATCAAGTCAAAACAACAAAACCATCATACATAAAAATGCCCTACACCTCCTTCTGCGGCCTCTTCCAAGCTTCCACCTCACATCCGCCCCTTATAACCGCCACCCTCATCATCGACAGCAGATTATGCGCCGCATTCGAATGATAGTACACACCCCCATTGAACATAGCGGTCGCATCCTTCCCAACACCAGCCTGAATCATTGCCTTCCCACCAGGGTGTTCCTTCACAAAGTCTTCAACATCGTGCACAACCCCAGCAACAACGATTAACGCCCTGCTCTTCGCCCTCTCCACAAACTCCTCCCACTCCATAACCGGTAACTCACTCAACGGGGTCCCCCAGTCCAACTCAGCCCGTCTCCTATCGACCTTCTTCTGCAACTGCTGCACCCTCCCCTTCTCAATCTCATTCTCACGAAACATCTTCAAATCACGGGCCAATCCAACCTGTCCCCAGCACCAAATAGCCCACTTAGTCGGATCATACTGATACCACCGAATCGCATTGCGATAATCAGACGGAAACTCATGATGGAAATTATGATATCCCTCACCCATCGTGGCCAACGCCGTGACGACATGATCACGGGGTGAATTACGATCATCAAACGGCTGCTCACCCAGCCAATGGGCCAGGGAGTTCACGCAGAAAGTGGCCTGCTGCACAAAAAAGATTCGCAGAATGCCCGCGTACACAAACCCACCCCACCAGTCGCCCCAGATTCCTGCAACCAGCATCGGAACGACAAGTCCCATGAGGATAACGATCTTCAGGAAGTGTCGATGCTGCCAGACGACCACGGGGTCGGCGTTTAGGTCGGAGATGTCAGTCCGGCCGAACCGCTTCGGGTTCTGCTTTAGTATCATCCAGCCGAAGTGCGCGTAGAAGATCCCCTTGTGTACGGAGTAGGGGTCTCGTTCTGTGTCTGTGTACCGGTGGTGCGAGCGGTGCAGACGTGCCCACCAGCGCGCGGAGCCTTGGACGGAGCCCCCGGCGGCGAGGGCCAGGGTGATGCGGAGCAGGAGGGTTGCTGTATAGGATCTGTGGGCCCAGAGGCGGTGGTAGCCTGTTTGATACCCGGAGTTAGGAGGATGTCAGAGGGGGATATGAGGGACGGACGGACCTGCTGTGACGCCTAGGGCTGTAAAGAAGTAGTAGACTACTGCCCAGATGGCCGTTTCGAGTCGTAGAGGGGTCCAGAGGGCTTGAATGCAGCCGTAGAGGGGTATCAGGACGATCATGGTCACGTTCAGCCAGTTGACATGTTGGTGCCAGTTCCGGAGGGTGATGGGGGTGTCAGCGATGTGGACTTTGGAGACATGTCTGTCTCGAGAAGGGAGTATATTGGCCTCGCCTGGCATTGTAACTGGCTGGTTTTGGACTGTATGTTACTCTATATTTGGGAAATTTTTGACGGAAGCTGCGCGCTCTCTACTATATATGGGAGGGACAGACAGCCACACGAGCAGACCGTTGAGCGAAAGGCCCAGCGTTAAGCCTGAGGCATGGCGTCAATTTCCGCTACTAACAAGTTGACCAACGTTAGGACAGTGATGAGTCGTACTAGTATGACAGTAGCAGCAGCGAGTGGTTGGGATTGGAAGTGACAATATCCCTCCCCAATGGGGCCAATGGGATTATTCTACGGAATCACCCGTACAAGGAACAGGGGTTTACGGGTGATTCATCGCTAGAAAGATTTGATGCAAAGGCTGTTGAGCAGAGGACTCGGAGGAGGTTCTGCGCTGGTAGTAGGGTATAGGGTTCAATTCATCTGCTATCCGTTGGGACCCCAACCAGTCTCCCCTGGTATGATGTGGAGTTCAAACATTTGGTTTAATTAGTGGGAAGAGGGGTCGAAGGATTCATTCAATGGAACTGGCGAAACAGTCAGGCTAATGGAACCTATTAAGACATGGAGAAGTATGCCCTGATTAGGACAAGGGCATTTCTAGGGTAAAATAGACAGGGTTGTGAGGTTTTTCTCTATTCAAGTAATGAAATTGAGAGTGTGTTTGGTGTGGTGAACTGCCGGCCGGCCCATCCAATCGCGATCAAATAATCAAAAATCACTATACTAAAAATAGTCATTACCGAGGCTAAACAGACACTCAACACTTTGCCATAAAAGCACTCACTACCCTCCATGTGCTAATGACTGACTTGATTCAACATATTATGCTACTCTAATTTGTGGATTCTTGATTTATTGGAAAAAAGACTTCTGCCCGACAGGCTATCTGTTTCCTGCACGAATTGCAACATAGAATTTGCTTATAGCCCATGAAAGGAAATAGTATGACGAGCTTTATTCTTGCCCAACCTAGCAGCATGCCAAAACGCACAATGAAGAAGGATCTTTGAACAAGACACTGTTTCCCCTGCAATGCGATAAAGCCAGACATGCTAGTGAGACAACCACAGAAAGCGTGGATCTCCATAGAACGCATCCTTTTCAGACCAACGTTTTGTTCGCAAGGCTCTTGTGAAGAACGTATGCCATCTGTACTATCATCGAGTACATCCTAGCACTTCAGCACTAAAGCCGACGATATGAGACACCCGAACTCACTGGAGAAATCAATGACGGATGTCACCTGGTCACTAATAAACCCTGACAATCCAGCCAACCACTTTTGCCGGTTATTTCCTATCTTAGCCAGCACACACCGTGTTCTTTCGGTAGCTCCATGTATTCTATATATGTGTGGCTCAGCTAGATTGCCGGGGGCTTCCTTTGAACTGTTTAAATCATTCTCCATGGCTATTCCTATATGAAGGCCATACCTGCCGCGGGGGCCTCAAAAACATATCCATAATCCCAATCACAAAGTACAGTATCGGACCTGTCAGTTATTTCCTCATCGCTTCATCCCCATTGAAGTCCGAACCATGAACGAAGATGCCGTGCTCGATACTCCTCTCTGGGATGACACATGGCTTCCAGTCCCAACGTTAGACATCGAGCCAAACGGACCCCTAAAATTGCTCAACATCATCCTGGATCCCAAAGATCCATGCAATGAACACAAAATCATCTCGACACATGACCCGAACATTGCCTTCAACATCACCGAGTTCGAGTATCCAAACATGGACAATACAGAGCGCCTTCTCACCAGGGGTGTTAGTAACGCCCAATATCCTGGGATTTATGGACGCGGCGACGCCGTCAGTCTCGACTGCTTCTGCAAGTCTCTCAAGGTAACAACCGTCAATAATGAGTCCGTACTCGAGAGTATTCGGTCAAAAGCTACAGAGCCAAGAGTTAGGGAAGCCCTCAGAGACATTCATCGTAACCCTGCGCCCAGGCCTCTTTATATCATCACCGGTATTAAGGTCGCTACGGGGGGAACTATGGATAGCGTGTGGCGTCAGTGGCCCGAGGAAAGGGCTAATATGGGTTATAGTAATGATCCTGAAGAGGAAGTGCGTTTCATGGAAGAGAGAATAAGGGTGCCGGCCAGTGCTTGTAGGTCTGATCATTTTGAGTGGAATGATCCTATCATATTAGCTTATCAGGTCAAGGATATTACGGCAGAACCAGGAAGTAGGACATTGAAAGTTCGCGAGCATACTGAGTATGTTGATTTTAGAACTGTAGTCGATCTGCTGCAAGATATGGGTCGTGTGGAGGCACCTCTTATTGAGACGGAATGAGGTAAGGACAACGCGTTATTGGTGTGGTTAGCATGAGTTCTATCTTTCAGGCAAGCTGGTCCCTCATTCAGCCAAGACACACCTATTTATGATTCTATATTAGAGAAATTAGTTGGAAATAGGACATTACTTTATCTTATAAATTGCTGGATATCTTCGCTGGGTGAATTAAATCTATAATATCTTTCTATGGCAATGAGAATCTAGATCTTATTATCTTACCTTTCTAAATAGCCATTGGTTTGACTGAAGTATATCAGAAATATGAATCTTATGTAATTGCAATGTTAGCAAAGGGAGTAGGATGAGGTCCTATTAGTGAAGTTCGCTTGAAGGCTAATGTTGCAAACTAATATACAGTCAATACTGGAAATTTCCAGTCATTGCACCTAGATCTCATAGTAGAGTAAGAAGTGGAGCGCTTGTTAAATATGTAATTCAATCATAGTAGCAGGTGTAGGTGCATTGTTTCCGATGCGATCATCGCCGTGCATTAGTTGCCGGGCCACTCCGACTTGTTGTCGACTTGTCAAAGCAGAGTCTCATTTCCGGCGACACAGCCTTTGGTGAATCCTGGTCTGCAAGCTTACGGATCTCGAGAGGACCAAAAGAGCTGCGGCAAACTTCAAGTCTGGACGGCGATGCGCGGGCATAACCAGTAAGATTGTTGAGAAGACCCGCCAGCCGCGAAAGATGATCTTTATTCTCACGCTCCCAGTTTAGGATTTCATCCTTCATGTCTGATACGCGCACGCTCTTCATGACCCCTTCCTTGTGATATGCCACTGCGACGTTTGAGACTTGTGATGCCCAGAGTCGAGGGAAGACAGTGCTTAGATGGAGCTTTCGAAGATGGCCATGGTGATTGTACATGGATCGTAAATCGGTGTGAAGGATCTCGTTCTGAGCAATTGGCTTGCCGCCTTCCTGTACCTGCAACCCGCCGATGCCTTCAGTAAGACTGGTGATGTTAGCCTTGTCGGTGTTGGTGGATGCACTTCCACCCTGGAAAGCCAAATCCTGGTTCGGGATATAGGCATCTGACGCAGAGCGAACGACAATATTGATGCCTGCAAAATTATACCGAACAATGCGCTGATGGGCCTTGTATTCAGCGGCTATGTCTTCCCACTTAGTGTATCTCTTTGTGAACTCGGCCTCGTATTTATATTGAATGTCAGACTCAGGCAACCAAACCGGCGCGGGAACTTCTCGTCGAACAAACACGACCGTCTTGCCAATGCGCTCCATGATAAAGCGGATCTCCGACGTTAGACCACGGATGAAATCGAAGAGATCTCTGAGTGTGGCTGAACAGGTCACGATGGCGGTGCGATTAAGATCATAACTCGAATCCTGCCGCCGGATGGCTTCAAAAGATGCCTCCCAGGGATGAGCAAGTTCATTGATGGGCTTTGGGTTGGCCCATCTTGGATAGCCTGTCTCCTTGAGCTTCAGAGACTTCTTTACTGGAGTCCAAAGGGGAGGTCGACCTGAGATTTTGTGAGCTTGAGATCTTCCAGAGGCAGTGCGGCAGTAGCGAACAAGTATACCTGGGATCAAAATTGATGATTCCCCTGGATCTAACCGTGTGTAAGATGCCAGATAGTTGCAGGAGGTGATGCATGGGGCTTTTTGTGACAGTTTCACCCTATCCGATTCGAACTTGGCCAGCACAGGGCCTTTTGGTGGAGAGAGTGACTCCAGAATAACCTCCGCTCCTCTTGGGTGATTCCATGCCTTTTTACGGCGGAGCATTCTCCCGTGCACTGGTCTGTACATATTTGGAGGAGGGGTGTTATAGTGTGAGTAGAGTACTTACCACGATGCTGGTGGTATGAGGCAAGCTGGATCATGTAGAGAAGACAGGTGGATCCGGTTGGTCACCTTCCCCGACCGGAGCGGGGTTCCCAGCCTCCCCTTTAAACTCTCTCCTCCACAACAACAACTCCGGATATCCACAACTTTAATATTGCCCACACTGTATCTCTGTCGCCTGGAAGGAAGAAAATGGCAAAATAAATGAAATCGAACGGCAAAGGCGTACCAAATAGAATATCATTCACAATAAGAAATACCTTTGCAGCGTGCCTGCCGAATCGGGTATCGAATCGACGCCTTTTTTCTTTTCTTCTACATGTAATTAGCGAACATCTAATGCATCGTACAAGCAACCACAAATTGAACTACATCCTGCTTAGTTTTCGTCTTCTTTCTCTTCGTTCTATAGAGTTAGAACCCATTTGCTCCAGTACGGAGCAACCTTCGTAGAATAATGATTGAAAAGAAATTAGGTAAACAAAGAAGAATAGTCAATCGAATAATACTACTGGCTAGTCAAAGCTCGTATAGCTTCCATCGCGCACGCAACACAACAATGATCGCAAAGAAAATACAGATATTCTTCAAAAAGGTACTTCAGCCCTAACGGTCCAAATACTACTAGTACTATGCTTAAACAGAGAAGTCTCGTCCCAGCCGAAATCATTTTCGAACGACCTGGGTCCGCAAATTTGCAATTGCCACACGGATGATGGCGAGACGAATCTCATCATCCCTCTCAAAGAACTCAAAAGGGGCCACATAGTGGCGCTGATTACCTCGGTTGACAGCGATCGCCTTGAATATCTGCATCATACCTCGCTTGGTACGGATCTGCTTGCGGATATTCTCGCTGGAAGCTGACCGATCAGAAAGACGATGCTGAACGTACTGCAGGAGGAGTGCTGCGATGCCAGCCATGATAGGTGTGGCAGCAGAGCAGCCCGAACAGGGCTTGGTTTCATCCACGGCATGGCCGGGAATATCGTGTCCCAGGGTGCCGTAAAGCCGACCCTCATCGTCGACCGGCGGAGGGTCAAATTCGTCCACAAACCCGCCGGCACTGTTGGTAGCCCGTACTGAAATGACCGACTCCATGCTGGCTGGGAACATTTCGTGTCTGTTGGAGCCGTCATTCGCTGCGGCTGCAAAGAAGAGAAGATTGCCCTTCTTGATACGGATCGCTTCGGAGATGGCATCTCTTATGATTTCATCTTCGTTTGGGAATCCTAGTGATAAGCTTATGATGTCGACGTTCAGTGTCGTTGCTGCGTGGAGAATTGCCTGATGTTATTGTCAGAAAATATGCAACAATATGGAGTCTAATGGGAGATCACCTTTGCCACCACTACCTGTGAAGTTTCTAGATCCTGGCGCCTCTTAATCACACGCACTGTGAATATCTCCGCCTTCTGGGTCATTTTCATCAAAAGGCTAGTCATCGCGGTGCCATGCCCGTCAACATCGACCGGAGTACGCGAGTTCTCGACCCAGTCAACCCAGTGGCCGGACAGACGCTTCTCTTCATGCGTGTACATATCGAGATAACTCGAATCAAGGCTGTAGCCGGTATCAAATACGGCGATCCTAACTGGGTGGGCGTCATGATCCCGCATAGATAGAGGATGGAGCATGCGATTAATCCGTTCGACCTGCGCCAGCCAAAACTTTGGTGTCCACCTGTTCATGTTAGCATATGACGAAGGGGCATAAGGGAAGCCTTGTGGCTTACTTCGATAAGGCACGAGGTGGATCCAAAAGCGTCCTCGGGACAGGGGCAACACGTCCACTTGTCTTGTATCCTTCTCCAGCCATTAATACGCTGGGTGTTGGGCGCAACGTGCCTTCGTCCAGCACCACCGAATGAGAAGGAATATCTTGCCGAAGCTCGCATCGCTGGATGAGCTGCGTGAGAGCATTGATTGCTAAGTTGGTCTGTGAAAAAGCCTTCAGACTCTTGTCTACTTCAAACTGAAGCCTTTCATCGTCTTCCTTGGACAGTGTGTTGCGAGAAGCAATCATCTCAAGGGTACTGCAGTCATTTCTCTGACTCCTCCAACTACCCGAGAGCTTTTGTACAAGGGAGATTAGCTATGCCTTAATTCCCAGTATCAGGTCACGTACCGAGCAAGCTTTTTCCAACAGTCTCACCACATTATGTAGGTCTGCTGAAAGTGAAGCTCTTGAAGTTGAAGTGACTGCGGATGTCGATTTTGCGAGAAGAAACAGTTGAGTCCCGAGTTGACCGAGTTGAGGATTTCTGCTATCACATCCCGACTTGATGAGCTGGCTTCCTATCCAGGGGAAGGCTCTAGAAGCCAGAACTGAGTCTTTGGGATCAGCCATTGTGGCTTATGGGTCTGTTCGTGATTGATATTCTGAGAGATGATTGTCCTCACAAGTGACAGAGGATGTTTACCGTCATTTATATCCTTCTCAAACCCCTGCTTGATTGACGGCGCGAAAATTGTCATAGTAGTCGCGTGTTCAGCTCAGCTCTATTTGTGGAGACTCTTCTCATGAGACTTCATAGATTCGCCCACGTTGAAGTGCTAGTAACTGCCGGCGGTTATTCTCGATAAGTACAATGACATTTATAGAACCGGATATTGTCTCATGTATTTGAGCCAGATTTCCAGAGACTGATCTCATTGGGCCATGGTCATAGCGACCCCTTTGATAAGCGCCCACGTCAAAACCTCATGGTGTAACACCAAAGTAGACCCGCTACGATAGTGCACTTCAAGCGCGTAGAATGTCTTGCTGCGCGGGACGCCCGAACAATATCGCAGCCAATGGACACTCAATATTGTGCACCTGTTTTGCACCCATGAAGAAGTGTAGCAACAATCCTCAATCATTAACGGTCATCCTCAATTCCGTAGTATTGACAGGACCTCTTTAAGCGCCGTAGAAGTGGGGGTTATCCCATGCGCATACATGGTATACCTCAAAATAGAGCAAGCGCTTAGATGAAACATTTGAAAAGCGAATATGCATCTGCCCATTGTTTCCCACAAGACCATTGTTTCTTTTCACAGACCTGTCTTAGTTTAAGCGCTATCTATTCACGTATCTGAACATAAGACGTACGGAAAGAATTGGTGGAACAAACAGGCAAAAACACACCCACCCTTTCAGCATTTAACAGACCGGTAAATCTCCAACGGGTTAAATCCCACTCTCTGCTGCAAAATATTCAAAATCGGCTTAAACAACACCCTCCCCTCATACTCCTCCATCTTCCCCAGACGCTCTGCTTCCCGCTGCCTCTCAATAGTCACCTTCATTTCATCCCAAGTGACCCACTCCCAGCGGACACACTTCTCAGGCTCCATAACCTTCAAACCAAACCATCAGTATTCAATTGCTCTTCAAGTAACACCACCAGCAGATTACTCCAGAAATCAAAACAAAAGAGGAATATAAACAAACATACCACCGGCTCCGCATCCTCATCCACAAGCCTACAGCCCACAAAAATCGTAACATAATGCTTTCCTCCCTCCATCTTGGCATTGTTGATCGCCGTAAGGAAGCGTATATCAGTTACTTCGAGGCCCGTTTCCTCTAGAACCTCTCGAGCTGCACAGTCTTCAAAGCTCTCGTTGAATTCGAGGTGGCCGCCGGGATGACCCCATGTTCCTTGAGACAAATTAGAGCAATGTCTCAAGTAGAAGGTGTTACTGGAGGGAATCAATGGGTGAAAGGTAAGACTTACCGGCGCCGAGACTCCCCTTGCGTCGGCCGAGAATCGTCTGGCCGTGTTTGTTGAAGACGTAGACGGCGACAGCGACGCGAATTGTTTGGTCCATGGTGGTGGTATTTATGACGGAGTAATCGGTAGGGTGTAAGCGATCGATAATTACGTGGTTGTTACAAAGAGTGTCCTGCTCACTTAGGTTGAGGAATCTAATTTACATGCGGAAGGAGAAGCAGTCCGTCGGACAGAATTGGGATGCGGGCGGTGACTGGCGATAACGATTGCGGATAGACTCGATTCGCCAAGAAAAGTTACTTGATTGATAAGATGTGCGATATTGGGTTTATGTGTTGATCCATGGTTAATATAGCCATTTACCACAACTGTGCAACCGAAACTTCTAATCAGACTGAATTACCTACTGCGGTCATAGACGAAACTATGCACATCGATTTCTCTGGTTCTTCCCCCCTCTTTAATGCACACCGCACTAGCCTGAGGGATTACGGGTTCCTCCTAAGAAGCCTTGCCATCAAATCATCGTCTTGTATGATGTACATCGCGCAATTCAAAGTACGTGTCAAAATAGTGTATCAGGTCTTGAAGAACCATATTGTAACGAGCAGAAAAATTTCACCAAAGGCAGGCCTGAATATCGAGGAATCGCGAGGACTTTCACTTCTACCCGAGTCTATTCGCTTCTTCTAGTGATCCTCTCTCTCCGAAGGTAAGTCCGAAGGTAATAGAACCCCATGCCGATGATCCAGACCGAAATAAGAATTACCGCTTGCAGAGGTGCAAAGACGGCTCCCCTCACCACCACAAAACCACTGACGAGGGCAAAAACCAGCGGAATAGCGATGAAGGGCTTGTAAGGGCGATGAAGATCAGGCTGTCGGAATCGCAGAAGGATGGCGCCTAAAACGGTCAGGAAGAAGAACGAATATTCTCCCAGACCATTGAAGGTGAGTAGAGCGCGAAAGTTTCCGAACAGCAGGTACGGAATTGGCAAGAGGGTGGCCAGAATTGTGGCATTGATGGGCGCGTCCGATCGGGGAGTTGACTGAGAAGGAGGCTCCGGGTCAGGAGGCATTCCTACATGTCCAAGCACACCCAGGAACCGAGGGAACCAATCCAGCTTCGATGCCGCGACAATCATGCGACCGGCCACAAAAGAGTTTCCGAGCAGGGAGCCGGCGACCACGAGGCAGATCACTATGGCAGCGAGGATACCAAACGCTGGTCCTAGGAGATGGGTGATTGCGGTCTGTATGTCATTAGCGTATGTAATCAACGGGAGGGTGTTGCACATACGACGGCCACGCTGTCAGTGGTCGAAACGATCTTCCATGGAAGAAGGATATAGTACGCGGCATTAGCGGCAAGGAAGCAAAGAATTATGATGGGGAGTGCAGTGTTGATGGCCAATGGAAGCTGACGAGCAGGAGCAGAGAGCTCTGCGCTAACGTAGATTGCCTGTCAAAAAATGGTGAGTATTTTCACAGACACTTTGTAGGGGCTATATGCCTACCTTATCCCAGCCCGAATAAGCCCAGAGAGCACCATAGAGCGCGGTAGAATAGTAACCTAGCGATTCCCACCCGTGCATGGAGCTCCAGTCGATCTCCCGACCGTCCGGCGTCCAGGTGTTCCTAGATCCAAACCAAGAGTGCTTGAGCCAGTCATTTGACCCAGCATCGCGGTTGATTCCGGAGACTTGCAGGATGACGACAACTAGACCAGCCACCACAATAGCGGCAATGGCGATGAATTTGGTCGTGACTGAAAACCCATTCAATCGGGTGCTGACCTTGGTACTGATGGAGTTGGCCAGACCGATCACCAACAATACAAGAATGGAGAGCAGCTTATGCGAAAGGCTTCCAGCCTGATCGGTGACACCAGCCGCGGAGAAGATGCTTTCAATAAACACGATGCTCAAAATGGCCAGGGTTGCAGGCATCACAGCGATGATCCAAGTCCAAGCAGCAAGAAATCCAAAGACATCTCCGTAGATGTATCGAAGATATGGTTGCACGCCTCCTATTTTACAGTCAATTCAGTCGATATACCTGATGGCAATAGAGTGAACCAACCTTCGCCCGGAATAGCAGTGCCTAGCTCGGCCATAGTGCTGGCACCGGTCCAGGCCAGAATGCCTCCGACCAGCCACACAATAAGCGCGACTCCTGGGGATGGAACATTTGTGTCGATAGAACCCGGGGAAGTGAAGATACCACTACCGATCACAATGCTGATGACGATGCCGAAGGCCTCGATGGCTCCGAGATTGCGGGTGAACTTTGGGCCCAATGCGGAAGTGGACTCCGCTCCGGGTTCGGTGCCATCGGTCCCTCTGGAATCGGCCAGGAGCGGGCGGCGAACACCCTCCTCTTCCGACTGATCGTGCGGAGACATGGAGGGCAATTGATGACAGTTGTTCAGGTTAATGAGTGGTCGTTAATGACACTGAAGGGATGGGAAAGAGGGGAAGAGTCGGCAGGATCAAAGCGAATCACGCCATCGGCTGGCGCGAACGTTTCATGCACGTCTGGCTTGATCACTTGCAGGGAGAGGAAGAAGCTGCCTCTCTCAGGGCGGTGACTCTGATAACATTGGGGCATTCACAACATTCCCACGTGACTTCTCCTTATCTGCCTCTGAAAATACACTTTGTCGCAAGGAATATATGAAGAACCCTCAAAAGTATACCTCTGGCTAGGTGTACTTAATTTGAAATTATTCCAGTGGGTGTTATATCCACGCTTTCGGGAGGGACCATTAGCGTGCGGACGGCTCAATCACCCATACTAAGAGTTTGCAACAACTAAGGAGGGAGGGAGTAGAAGACTCAGCATAGAATATGTAATATACTAATTTCCTAACCATTATCATTGCCGCAAAAATAATTCAAGTACAACTACTCGCACCATACTCCTGAATTAGAAAACTACAAAGGTACCAAAATTGTCCTGCCTAACGCGAGCATAGTATCATAGCCATGCCATACTCTTCAGTTTCTCATCTGTAAATTTAAATTATTTTGTGACTATAAGAGCACACCAGTGCATCCAATACATTGTTAAAAGATAAAGATAGAGAGTGTGCACAATGCCACTCATGGCACAATTCACGCAACCATACAAAGCAAAAAGTGACGAACACTCGCTTAGGATTCTAGCGTGAATACATTCACTTCACGCCAAATATACACGATGAAAAGCAACGCTACTCATCTCAGCATGATCTCTCACCCAATACCTACTGCACGTATCGCAAGCTGTCAATCATGCAGACCGATCAGCCACCCAAGATGCCACCCAACCCGAAGGATGAATCCCGCACCCTAAAAAGCGTCAGAAAGATAATGGAGAAGCTAGAAGGTCGCAACGTCCTCAACTTCATATCCCCTTCTTTTTGCGATGCAAACAACATAGTTCTGCTGCCCCTGGATCTCGAGGCCAAACACCATGGAAAGGGTAAATCTTCAACTACTCCCCTCCTCTTCGAACCTCTTCCAATCGAAGCTTTGCACACCTATCCCATCGACCCTCACCCCTACACCACAATAGACAAGCGTGAAGACTCCTGCTACACTATTAAAGACTACGCAACTATCAAGAAAGACTCGTGCGAGTCATATCCGCCCTTTCGCTTGAAAGAAATTGCCATCAAGCTAGAAAGATGGATCCATCTCGCTCCACGAACTCATCGCTATTATGCCGCGCCCGCTACTTTGACGCATATTGGGATCTGGTATCCGTCCATGTGAGTACTTTGTATTAACCCAATAATACATTCAAACAATCCCATGGCTCTAATCTGTTGATGAATGCACCAGCACAACCGACAAGTTGTACGCCCGGACATCCAACATTTATGACAAGCTCGGACAATATCTGTACACGGTGAATCGCTTTTTCGAATGTATAGATGATAGGTACCCATATATCGTCATGATCACTCAACATTGGTGCCAAGAAAGATGTCCTGAGGACTCTATGATGCGATTTGAGCTTCTGGGCATACTTCAGACGATGCGCACGCGTCTGGAGCAAGATGAAATAGATTCGGAAGGGATGGTGCCTGTATGTTTCTAAACCCCCTGTGATAGATGTTGAATTTGCTGATCACTGACACCGATAATAGGTCCTCATGGTCTCGTTTATGATACCCTCGCATGCTCGGGTTCTGCAGGCACACATGCACAACGGGAAGTTGGTTGTGGCGCACAGCCGCATTTATAGCTTCGAAACTATGCGTGAGGCGCCGATGGATCTGTTCACAAGATGGTTGCTTTCGACTCCTGTTGGGTTTTTTAAGGAAACTTAAACGGACGGCCAGTACCCTTGAATTGAATTGATGGATATGAAGGACAAGTGGAAGGCGATGGTGGTACATAGGAGAAGTTGTAAGGGAACCGAGGAAGCCTATCTCGCAGAGAGATTCGGGATTAGTCGCTTGGAATATCGGTCTTTCAGATTAGCTTGATGGGTTAGACACGGAGTATTTAACCATACTCAATAAGATTAAATATTAGCCGGTCTGAGTAAGTCTTTTCCTGTGTAGACTGTATACTGCTACAGGTCAAACTTGCCCCATGGGAATAGCATGATGTGATACGAGACGAAAGCTGAACCTAGGAAGAATGAGCGCAAAGAGCCGATAAATAGTCGGAGGAAGAAGGTTCATAATTACATCTAAATGGGTAATGTCAAGAAAGCAAGACCGATAGTCGATTTTGAACACATGATGGCCACTCATGTTTACGGAGTTTCTAAAGTCAGTCATTTTTATCAACTAACACAAAATAACAGGCAGGAAGAGATAAACTTCTTATTAAGGTGGCAGTAAAGCCTATAATAGCATCAAGAACAATTATTTAGATAAGATTTCGAATACCTCAAGCATCCGCAAGGAGGTTTCCGTTTATATACTTCAGGCCCGTATCCACGGCGACGGTAACCACCCGTCTTACCCGGGCCCAGTTCTTTGGCAAGAGCAATGGCCGCGACAACATTAAGACCAGTCGAGGTTCCAACCAGTAGACCTTCCTCACGAGCCAACCGCCTGCACATAGCACGACCTTCTGCCTCTGAGATTCCTCGTGCTTCATCATACAGCTTAGAATCGAGATGTGGCGGCACAAAACCAATTCCGATTCCCTCGACGCTATGAGATCCAGTGCGCCCTTCAGTAATGACAGGAGAAGAGGCCGGTTCGAGAACTACAACTCTCGTATCCGGCCACTTTGATTTCAAAACGCGTGATACTCCCATAACCATGCCGGCACCTCCAACCGTACCACAGAAGGCATCAATACCACCGGGAAACTGCGCTGCCAATTCCTCGCCAAGAGTTTCATAACCAGGCAGGGCATCACCATTATTGAACTGATCAGCAAGGTAATGGCCATCTTCTTGTGCGATCTCTCGCGCACGACGCACCATGGAAGGAATAAGATCCGCCGTGATTGTTCCAGTCTCGCTATGGACAATCTCAAGGGTGGCGCCCAGTGCGCTCATAGTGCGCAGCTTCTCAACTGCAATGGCATTCGATGAAACCACTCGAAACCGGTAACCCTTCACTGAACAGATGAAGGCAAGGGAAGAGCCAGTGCTGCCACCAGTAGCTTCGACGACTGTCATACCAGGCTTCAGCGTGCCACGACGCTCGGCTTCTTCAATGATGGATCTAGCCATGCGGTCTTTGTATGAGCCTGTTGGATTGAGGGATTCAAGTTTCAGTTAGACATTTGCGTGATCTGCTGGGACGACATTGCGGAGGCGAACAACTGGATTGTTCCCAATTGCGTCCAGTCCTGAGTCCACGGGAGGAGGCGGAGAAGGCATGGTTCTGTGTTATGAGGTTTCTGCGCGGGCTGACAAGTTCAGGGTCCAAACAGAACGAAGAAAATTTCAGATACATTCATCCTGATATCTGTGCAGCTCTGTCAGGGTCTACTTATGGCGCGATTAGTAACTGGCTTTCCATTAGTAATGAAGCTTGGTTTGGCGGGGCTGTTGTCAATGTGAGTCAATTAGAATGAACATCCGTTTCCGAATGAATCTTCTTTCTCCGTGGATCAAATTGTTTGTCTTCAAGAGATGTTCAGGCGATGTCTTATGAAAGTAACTTCAAGATGTAGAAGTGTGCTCTTGAGGACTAGCTAGTGGCCACTTGCCGAAAGTAACACGGCAGCCATGGTGTCGGATATAGGAAGGACCGATATCAAACAAATTCCTTCCTAACCGGGCTACATACGAGACCAATATTGTGCTTTCTTCATCCCTTAGTCGAAGATCGATAAATCGATCTAACATCTACCCCTCGTAACAATTGAGTTATGTTCTGTTCACAAGAAAGCAGAACAGCGAGGGGTGTTTGCATTGTTTGCCGGTAGGAAAATGCCAACGCTTGGCAAAGTCTTAGTGTGGCTTGGCAATGGCGCCCAATCCCGCTGAGTCATCCAGACCCGGGCCGGTTCATGCCGAAATCGGAAGGCCAGGCCGAATCATCTCGACCGCGTGCATCTGAATCGGATATCAGCCACAACAACAATTCAGCGAGACTTCCCCAGGCCGCTGATCAACCCATAACGATCATTATGACTCAATGAAGCGAGCCACGGCTCTCTCAGCGCTGTGGCTGAGGCCATGATTTTCGTATGCCCCCGCTTGGCGCCTCCTATTGAGGGCACTAGCCAGCCCTGTGCTGAGCAGGAGTGGGTCGAAGTACGTACGCTTTTTCATCCACTTGTGGCAACCAAGCTCACCGTGACCATAGGGCTTTGTAGTGAACATTTGTCCAGACTTCACAAAACCTCGAATGTGTCTTGCGTGACTCGCATCGTAATGCAGTGAACGCGTACGGCCATGTCATCAAAGTTTCATGATGCCCATCATCTCTGGATCGGGATCTTCCCCATTGCCCCCTTACGGGGCGACGACGAGATCTGAGCCATGCTGCTCCTGGCTTAACCCATGGTACTATAGCATCGCAGGCGAATAGGGCGATGTATTGAAGGTTCACTAGCGTCATAGTCCGATTAGCTCGGCGATAAATCCACATCGGCCACAGGCAACATCGTTTCCTTCGAAGGCTATGTCGTCAGATGCAATATCCGAACTGGGGAAAAGACCCCTCCATGAGCGTCATTTGCTTCCAAAATTATCTCTTATTCCTCTTCGCTGGATCGCAGACCCTATGTGGTCTCCACATCCCTAATGGCGCCTCCCAGGGGGCCACGAGTATAAGATCCCCCACGATCTCTCGCAGACCCTCACTCATTCTTAACAACATCTACAAGCCACGCACTTTCATCAAACAAACACCTCAAACCTTTCTTCCTACAAACAATCAACATGGGTCTTTTCCACCACCACCACGAGAACCAGCACGGCCCTGGCGGCCATGAAGGCCCCCACGGCGGTCCTCAGGGCGGTCCTGGAGGTCCTGGCGGCCCTCACGGCGGTGGCCCTGGTGGTCCTCATGGCGGTCCCGGCGGTCCCGGCGGCCCTGGAGGATTCGGTGGTCCTCATGAAGGTCCTGGTGGCCACGGAGGCCCTCACGGCGGCGGCCACGGCGGCCCTGGTGGTCCCCACGGCGGTCCTGGCGGCCCCGGTGGTCCCGGTGGCCCTCACGGAGGTCCCGGCCGTTTCTAAAGCCCTGACGGACTACAACTCGAGGTACGCGATGATGCTCTATGATCTCCTTTTGAAAGGATTCAACTGACTGTTATCGATTAGTTCCGCAGATGATCGATCGTGCAACCATTCGAGCGAAGTGATATATTGCATTAAGTCATGTTGGATATGATTGAAGTTTTTGTGTATATACCATGGTCGTGATATCATAATGATACGTACTCATTGAGAAATGAGAAATTCTGGTGCGGTTATGGACGTAAATGAGGGGGGAGATGTCGTATGCATGTAGCATTGAGACCTGCGACACATGCTGGTATATATCACTTATCGTCACGGGAATACAGATGGCATGTTCAGGGATGCAAGAGCATGCATTATGGTTAAGAAGAACCAATGACCGCTATTATTGTTTGTCCTATTTCACATGCAGCAAATAAATATTACCACAACAAGTAAATAGTGCCTCTATCTTTCTAGCAGAGTTTATATACTACGTATGGCCAAGGAACATTCTGAAAGATGTCAATGATCTATCCTACACTACTCAACACCATCTCCTCATAATCCAACACATGCAACCCCCCCTCAATCCTCCTCACCTTCCTAAGATCCAACTTCGGCTTCATTACATCGTTAACATTGGACACCACCACCCTTCCCCCATCCAGCAAAGTCCCCAAATTAAACATAGTACTATAAACCAACCCCTGGAAACTCGCCCCCTCGAACGTCTTCTGCTCCCTCGGTCCATCATACTTATACTGGATATCCGACCCCTTCGAGGGTAGGCCCGCGCCCTTCCAGTTACCGAAAAGCGAAGGATGTGACGAAATACACCTCAAGTATCCGGTCTCGCATAATCTCCCCAACATGACATCGTACACGACACTCTGACCAGGCGGCATGCTCTCATCATCGGGTAAAACAGACAACGCTGCAAGTATCTTCTGTGCTGCGTTAAATGATACCGCATATGCGCTGGAGCAGACTGCCAAGGAGGTTTTGCAGATAATGCGGTTGTGTTTGATGTTGTCGACAAGTTCGTGGACGGCTGGGCCGGCCCAGTATTGTGGGAGGCCGTAGACGGGGATAGATGTTGGGTCATTCTTTAGTATGTAGAAAGGGGTTTTCTTTTGGCATTTTGTTCCGCAGTGGCCGAGCCAGAGGATGTCCCAGTCGTCCCCGTAGGGCGTGGTCTTGGGATGGTGTTCGGCTTGGAGGGCTAGGGTTCCGAGCGCAAATTCTTGGAGTTGGTTCTTGAGAGTCACGTCCCAGTCGACATCGTCTTCGAGTATTAGGGCACTAGTTATGCGCTCTGAGACGATGCTAATTGAAGTCAGTTTTGTGTCTGACTTTTGGTGGAGATGTGATTACCGTTGCATCGCGTTCAGGTGGGCTCGCCAGCTGCCGATTTCACCGGCTAGCATGCGAGGTCTATCGGGTTCGTCGTACCGCTGGAGAGAGCCTTAGTAGATAATATGAGACACAGTGGCCAAATGAATCTTACTGGAGGATAGGCCTTCGGGCTCATATCTTCAGAGGATACGCCATCAATCCAGTCCACGCGGAACTGCGTGACTGATGAGCCTAGTGTGATTGCATCCCGTTTATCGGGTCGACTGGGGAGGTTGATACAGAAAATCCTTTCGAACTACGTCTCGATTAGAACTCGGATATACTGTATTGTCTGGGATGAGAGCTCACCCCTAATGTTTCATTTGTGATTGTTGCCAAATTTAATCCGTCTGCTGAACGCAGCCCCTGCAACCCAGCATACCGTTCACCAGAACTTATCAATAATGTACCCCACAACACGAGGATAAACACAAGCGATAACCCCGCATAGAGCAATTTCCTTTGCCGATTCCTTTTGAATACTTGGATTGAAGGAGAGCTGGGCAGGTTCAATTTCAGCGCGCCCATGGTGAGCCGTCTAAGGACATGGCCGGAAGAGAGGGAGGAAGAGGAAGAAGGCGACCCCCAAAATCAATGATTCCGACCGAGGAGTTCCTTTCATACTTTTATCGCTAAACTGTGAAGCCTGCAAGCTGGTGGGGATGAACTGATAGCCGGAAGCCTATCGTGATGGACTTGCATGACCGGCGCTTAATGGGGCGATTTCATTCGCCGAAACCCACCGCTAAGCATACATTACGCACCCCAAGCATCGAATGATCACATCCAAATGTTCCAAGCGGGGAATCATGCTGACACCATTGTGAACCATTGAAGGAAATGGCGGGCAAAGAAAGAGGAGAACCAGAGGCCTCAGCCTCGCATGCTTTTTCACATGTCCCAGACTATTTCCTCTACAGGCATGGCAACAGCCTGTGTGATTGTTGGTATTGGATCCCCCTAAATAACTTCATTGCGCAAATTGCTAAGTATTACCATTTGGAAACAATTTTATTGAGACTTGGGTGTTCATATCTTGCCCTAGGACAATCATGAAGCCTGTCACGTGCCAGACCATTGTGCGTCCGGCCACAGCGTCACGTGGCATATCGCGCACCTCGCTGGTCCAAGCTTCATGCTCGGTTCCACCTCGAAGACCCTTAATCTTTTTCTCATATTCATGAAAACATCAATGAGCTCATGTCCTCGGGTCAGGCAGGGATACTCCGGGTTGCGCCGGTGCAGAGGCGACGAGGCCGTCCAAACCGGGCGTGCGATGTTTGCCATGTTAGGAAGGTGAGAACACCCACCCTGGACCTAGACACATACAATCTAACCACAGAACTATTTTAGATCGCCTGTGATCGGGCAACACCAAAGTGTGACTGGTGCGCCTGTCATGATCTACAATGTACCTTTTCCAGATCTAGCCCCGGGGGCTCTTCAAGGTGGGCAATATTAGCGCCCAAGTCGAATTAGACTAACCCTGTTGTCTTCGCCAGTATAAAGCAACAAAGTAGCAGACTTAAGTGTATGTATTGCCCTTAATAAACCACTTCTTTACTTGCTGAGTAATTTCATCTAAATGAGGCCTCGCAAGCGCAAATCCTACAATCACGGCGTGGACTCCGGCCGTTGGCTACAATGACCCGTTTGCGGGCCGCCACTGGGGGAATGTATGCACGTTCGATGGCACGCCCATCTTCTCGGCAAGCGGCTTGCAATGGATAACCGCATGTACTGGGAGAGAGCTTACAGTCGCTCATTATCCAATCTCCGAGGCTCCCAGGTGGCTAGACTCTGCTGATCCACCGTCTCCACTGCCTGACCAGAACCACTTATACGTAGAGATCCAGAAGTATCAAGCTTCTGAATTCAGCCTTTTCTTCCCCATCCTTGACCCCTCGCTGGTAACTCACACTATTCAAGCAGCATATTATGGACAGATATCAACAGGATCGCCTTGTTTGAGCTGCGCCAGGGCCGCGATATTTGCTTTTCACTCGCTTGCGTTATCTGTGGTGCATGGGGACGAGGACGGTGCGCTGGAGTCAAGCGTTAGATATGCTCGTGAGGCATATCGCCTTGTGCCAGAAATTATCAAGGGAGCTGCAACACTGGATGGGCTGCAGGCTGTTCTCATGCTTGTGAGTCGACCTTTCTAACATAATGTCCAACGGAGATTAACTCCAAACCCCCAGTCTTTGTGTTGCCAGGGGCTTGCAGCAGACTTTTCAACCATCGATCACCTACTGACAACGGTGGCCCGGTTAATATACCAACTAAGGCTGAATTTATCTCCTGATCATGCGGGAGCTACCCCTCTAGCCGTCAATATCCACGCACGACGTTTATTCCGCATAGCCTACGTTTGTGACAAAGGCTTGACCCTGCTAACTGGCCTTCCCCCACGACTCGAAGACTCTATATGTGATCCAGCGCCTTCCCTCTTCGAAAACTCCAATGACCCTGCAAGCACCACAAATGCTTACCTTGACGCATACGTCTGCCTGGCGCGCATCCAGTCTTGCATTTACCGCGGGCTATACTCCCTTGAGGCCCTAATACAGATCTCTTCCGAACAATCCGGAACCTAGATCAGGACTTGGAGAAGTGGAAGGATAGCTTACCGCTACCAAATCGACCCACGCTGATACCCGCTGAACATGACCTGGTGCTTCAAAACACCGATATGCGGTTCTCGGTCTTTCATTTGCAATACCACCATTGCTTGCTTATGATTCACCAAGCCAGCAGCAGGTGCGCCTCGTGGATCGGGAATCAAGATACTCAAAATACTTCTTCGAGCCTTGCGATCTCCGTGACCGCGAGTCGAGCCTTTCTCCGGACATTTGTCTTCCACCGTGTGGAGCTGGGTCCGCAGAACCTTCTGTGTGTTTTCCCCTGTCATTTAGTCTCCCGCCTTTGGCCGAATGTCCCACGCCAATTGGTATGCTAACATCCAATACCAGTTTCTGTCTAACCTACTTCATCCAAACCGCCATAAATCTATTTTGCAATGTCCTCTCACACCCCCTTCATCCCGAAACCAATGAAGACATGAACCTCATGGGTCTAATTTCGGATCTCATTGCTGCTAAGAAGAGAGCAAGGGACCCTGTATGCTACGTTGGGAAGATCACCTTTGCGCAGGAGTTTATCCTTGAGCTGAAGCGGCTTGCTCGGTGTGCTGTCGATAGGGCAACTGCAGCTCGACAAGCAAGTATGACTAGGAACTACGCTTATTATTACTCATCTACATTTCTATGATATATCAGGTGTGGCTTATGTTCATGAGCTACACCCTGCCATGATTCCCGTGATGGAAAGAGGTTCTTGACTGATGTATAGTGTGAAAATGTATAAGAATCCACACCGTCCATCACAGACAAAACTATAACAAGACTTGTTGAGCTGGCCGCCCGACAGGCAATGATGGATTTCCAGGGGATACGGTGCCGATGAGCGCTGGAGAATATCCTGGACTCCTGTAGATTCAAGAAATTATATAATGTGCTGTGCAAAACTCCTGCTTAGTTCCATAAACTTGGAGTTATGATGCAAATATTAGCACTCGTGAAGCAGAGCGAGACTTCCATCACCACATTTTATATAGTACAGCTATGACCAGTCCTTTGCAAGTTCCTCATCTATCATCTACCAGCTATTCATGACATCATATCTCGTCCAGGTATACCAGGCGCGGTAAAGCTCCGTATCAAGGCTGCTATTACCTTTATATTGCCAGAACCCTCGGGGCAAGAAATAATATGCACAAGCCCCAAATCGACACCGAAAATCCCAGCACCGGGACGTTTAACTGGGCGCAACCCGGCCTCGACGCTCCAGCCCACTGAATCGAAGCAGTCGCAGGCGCAACACCCGCCGTTGTAGTAGATCCGGACCCGGAGCCAGAGGCATCAGCAGAAGCCGGCAGACTCGACACCTTTCCCCCCTGCATCACAATACTCTCAAAGTCGCCACTCTTGTCACTATACGTATAGCTCTCCGCCGGATAATAATTAACGATATCCACACTTCTCACAACCATAGTAAACGGCGCCTGAGAGTAATCAGTCTCCCCACCCGCCCAATCAATCGTCCCCTGGTTATTATCCGGATCGCCACCAGCCCAGATCCCAATTCTGACCTGCATGGGTGTCTGCGGGTAGCGGGTTCCGTTCGCGGCGTCGGAGTAGGAAAGTGTGCGCGTGGCCGTGCCGTCGATGCTCCACGTCAGGGCCGCAGGGGTCCAAGTTAGGGTGTAGTTGTGAAAGGTAGATTGAGGGTCGTCGATGGGCTCCCAGGTCCAGCGGTTGGAGGTGGAGGAGTCGCCTTTGCCGAAGTAGTCGGTTTGGAGTTTGGTTGTGTAGCTTCCTAGGACTTCCTGATTCGCAGGAGAAGGTATTCATTTAGCTGAGGGTGTCCTGGGTACAATGTGTGGTGGTGGTGGTGTTTACCCAGTCGACTTCGTCGAGATCATCTGACTCTAGAACGATACTGCTGATTATGCCCGTGCCGGCGGAAGCTTTCATAACGATGCTGATCTCACCGAAGAAGATGTAATATGGCGTTTCGATTTTGGGTGCATCACCCTGCTTGTTGATTGTGAGTTCGACGCCCTCGGAGCTGATAGTTGGGTTGCCTGAGAGAGTCGTCCATTCTGCGAGTGTTGATGAGCTCTCGACGAAGTTGTAGTGTAGTGTGCTTTGCGTTGAGCCTGTGTCGGACGAGCAGGTCTTTTCTAGAGGGTTGCAGTTGGTGTAGGTCTGTGCAAGGGTATAGGGGAGTGTGGAAAGAAGCGTAGTGGTATATTTCAGTAATGGTGACATTTTAGGAAGCGGTGAGCCCCTATTGAAATTGATCTTTGAGGGACTAGTATCGATACTTTGTAAGTTTCTTGTTGAATTCCTGACGAAGAGGAAGTTATATGTTGTGCTATACTCATGGCCGATTGTAAAATATATATTCCCCAGTAACATGGTGCTTTAGTACTCCGTATAATCTCGCCAAATTGATGCAACAACACCACAGCTTCAATGTCCTGCTCCCAGCCTCCCAATAAATCTCATTCAATCATGATTCTCGAGATGCAGCTTGTGGGTTGCTTTTAGTGCTTTCAGATCCAAGTGTAGTCAGGTCATTGTGGTGGACACTATGAAGCACAAAACGGGCTAGATTATCCCGCTTTGTCATGGCGTTGTGGGGATTGATTTAAATTTGGCGAATAACAGCCCGAGAAAAATATTAATTTCCGATTAGTCAGAATGTTATATGTTCCTAAAATCCAGTCGTAAAGTCCTTAAGAACTTAAAGTGAGCGAACCACGAATGGAGTTAATGAAGCCAAACATAAGACAGCGATCCAATGCAAAAGCGGCCGCTCCAGCCCATGTTAGCATGTAACTTGAACACTGGTCTACTGAAGATCACCTCAACCTCGGCCCAATAACCAACCCACCTCTATAACCATTTTGCCCCACATAAATCATTTTTGGGAAACGACTTTCACAACAACAGGTGCTGTGGTCTAGTGGTATGACGTCACGTTGTGGCCGTGCCAGCCCCGGTTCGATTCCGGGCAGCGCCAATACGAATAACTTTTTTTTGGCGAGTGTTGTCTATTCCTAGCTAAATTTGAAGAGATGTCTTGTAATAGGAGCCCCCATCTATATCTATACAGAGTATAGGTTCAAATTTTGCCGCTGCCACAAGTTCTTGTAGCGGAGAAGACAAACTTCAAGAAAGAGAAAATGGAAAAGCCAATATAAATTCATGATATCTCGAATGACGGTTTTTATTCATACCTTTGTCTACTGCTTTCTAGATATTGAATTTCATGCTGAATATCTACAGATATTTTTGGGATACTATTCTGCAGTCCAGGGTAACTACCCGGGGAATGAATAATGTCCAATTCTTTACCTGTTATGCTGCACGTTGAGCAGCAGCTGTCCCTTATATCGGTCATCTACTCTTCCCAAGTATCTGATATGTGACCGTCGTACATGACGAATGCATGTGCATTCGATTGCAGTCTATATGAAAGTAACAGCTATGACTCACTAACCAAAACAGCCTCTGGTCCTGTGAAACCCTTCAGTATAGTTCCAGCCCAATCAGTTCCCTCGCCCGCTTCGAAAGCACCGGGCTTTGTAACGGCCTCTTGATGGTCGCTTCGTAGGTAGGATGATCTGCCGGTGGCAGGTACTCCCTGACTCGAAAATCGGCCGGATCATGTGTTGTATTCTGCCTCGCTTCGAAGGCCTGCAGGCGCACCTTTTTCGCCTCCTCTGAGATGGCGGCGGCTGGCTTGTAGCAGACATCTTAGTTTAGATAGTTAGTATTTTTATACTATAATGAGATGAAGAGTTGGGCATACAGGCAGCGAAGCGGTCATTGACAGAACAAGGAGCAGCGCCGTAATGGATCGTGCGCTAGTGAGCTGTTAGCCAACTACAAACTCAAAATATATTAGAGACAGCAGCACGCACCGAGTCCCAGAGTAGCAGATCGCCAGGCTCTACGCACACCTTGGTCCATTTGCATCCCCTAGCCTCAAGCCACTGGCACATCTCCTCGTCAACACTCTGGTATGCCCACGTGCTCCACCCTTTTTCACCCTTCTTGTGGTCAAAGTGTCGCCACAGCTCAGTGTAGCAAGAGCTTGACCCTTCAAACACCATCAGCCCGCCATCGTCGGGCCCATTGGGGAGCAGATTCACAATTCCCTGGACGGTGTCAAACTTGTTGTTGAAGGGGGACTGGTCAACATGCGCCCACGGCGCGAAAACAGGATCTGTCTTGGGGCGTTCCCTTTGGGGTAAGGAAAGGTTCACACCGTCTGAGCAGTTAGTACTAAGTATCTTCAGAAAAGAAGGGAGGTCTTACCAAACGAGACTAGTAGCTCGCGGGTGCCCCAGATCTGCTCCCACTTCTCCACAAGCCCCGGCTCTGACTTCAAATCCCACACGAACTGCTCGTGGCCGACGCCGTACCTATGCTTGCGGCAGTGTTACTGCTGCCGCTGCCTATTACAGTGCACGATAGCAAATAATGGGGACAAACCTGCTGTAAAGCCCCCCGTGAGTGTGCCAGGGAAGGTTCGCTGCCTTGCGGGTCGACGGGTCCTTGCGGTCGAACCCCAGGTTCCAGCTTTCAAGCCATTCGTAGGCCTTGTCGGCGTAGGCTAGTGCTCGGTCCCTTGGTAGGGCACCGCGGACAACCGTCCAACCCTTTGTGTGCAGCTCGACCAGCCAATCGGGATGCTGTAGCAAGCGTGGTGAGCTGAATGCATGGATATAAGCACGGATAGCGGGGTCGTAACAGACCTTTTCGGCATCCCCGTCAACAGCCGCGAGCCGGACGGTAGGGCGAATCTTAGTCTGCGTGCTGACGGTAGTTTCGATGGAAGTAGGCATGACTTATATTAGAAGTGGCTGATGGAAATTAAGTCTTGATTGTTGGGGATATGGATACGCATGGGGAGGTGAGGTGGGGTAAGGTGAGCACTGAGCTAGTGTACTGGCGTGATCGAAGCTCGATTATGGCGGGCCAGTCACGCCATATTATCTTATCTACTTAGCCTCAACTCTAGATACAACCAGAAAATTTCTCATTGGATGTCATATCATGACCTTTAATCTTTCTACTGTATCCCCACATTCGAAAACCCAAGACGGCTGAAGAAATGTTATGAAAAAAGCATTGAATCGTACAGCTCTGTTGCAGCTTTCGCAGCCCTCTATATGCTTCGTCTGACATATCTGAGAGACAGTAAGAATGCGGTCAGCAACCGGGCCATATTACTTGACAATGTTAGGACTGACAGAAGACTTTAACAGATGGATTAACCAGTCGTGTGGCAACCTATGCGCATAATGACCGACTTATTAGATAGTATTTTGTGTGGTGACGCAATTTACAGGCTTTTCAGTATATTTGAATGCTCTGCGAGACCTAATTAGAAGCCATAGTCTCTAGATTCTGGTCGAAGGCAGAGGTGGGATGAAGCTCGGTTTTATATCCCTTGCCAGTTTCTCACGAGCGAAAGATGTCTTTAAAGTCCATACTCTCGGTTTGAATACAATACGAGACACCCTAAGCATTCCCCAGGCATCAAACAAGGTGGATGAGATTTTCTCCTTTCGCTTCACTCTAGCAGTCATGTCCTATATCAGTTCAACCGTACATAGACATCAAAATCCCACATATATCCGACGGGGTTTATGTAAAGCCATCCAGCTAACCACTAGCTTTCCTGCCAACCACCGTAAGCCGAGTAAAGGCCCAGTACGCTCCTCCATGTGTTTCCTCCACAGCCTCGGGTATAAGCCGCGAAAATTTCTCACTTAGAGCCGAATTCTGTGTTGTGCGGGCGAGCATTTCAGGAACAATGAGATTGCATTCATGCTTTGCTACGGCCATATACGGTGGGGCATCTTTGAGGTCGCTTTGCACCTCTTCCAGCTTTGCCTGCTGAAAGAAATAAGGAATCTCGGGAACCCAATGAGGAGTGGTACGATCATCCGCCCCCCTGCCTAAGCGCATGAGTTCCTTAAGGGCGTCATCTTTGCAGCCTGGGCTGGTTTTCTCGATCCGATACGAAAGGGCATCTATTTCGGCCCATTGAAGGTAGCCACCAGGCTCTGTGCGATGATTAGTATACAATAGAACGTTGGGGATGGGGCCCAAGAATTAATATTTGGTGCATACTCAATAGCTGTAAAACGTTTCTGATGACCCTCTCAGCCTCCAAGTCCCTTATTACAAAGGAAAAGTTGCGAACGTGAACAATATCGTAGACACCACGGAGGTGATTAGGCGTTTCGGATAGTATGTCGTATGAGTGTAGAGTCATATTTGAAGGAAGGCATTCTTTTGGGGGGAGAGCGCTGAAAGATATATCAAGGCCATTCAGGGATACGGTGCTCGGAAGTCGACGAGATAGATCTGTCAACCAGATTCTGGTTGGAGCGTTAGCAGTAAGCTAGTTATCTTGTCTTTCTGCATGTTTTACCACCTACCCAGTGCCAGTGCCAACGTCGGCAATTCTCAAGTTTGGGTTGCTTGTAGGGATGGAAGGGTGGATATGGTAGCCGAACAGTTCGGTCCATAGATAATGTTGGAGGTTGATGCTGCGATTTCAGTTAGCAAATTGTACATCGAATATATTGAGCAAAACGTCCCGGTTGTCATCATGGAAATCACGAGTGAAAACGTATTCGGGCTTAGTCATGATGTAATTGAGAATCGATCTAGTATTAAAGCTTTTGGATGTCTATTAGTTTGTCCCCGGAAAGCATTAGGGCTTTTATGTGCTACAAATTGAGTATCGCAGACGTATGCTTTCATTGATGAAGATGAGACACTCTATATAGAGGAAACAGCGTAGATGATACGTCATTGTTTAAATTAGTTGAATCATTACCGTAGAAATAATGAGGAATATAGCGATGAAGGATACCATGATAAATTATTGTCCTTGAAGCTGAATCACAAAACTGGGCGACCGTCGAACTGCCATCAAGTCAATTAGCTGCAAGACAAGGAATCAATAAACTATGTCATCCTACACCCAAACAAAGGGCATAGGGCTGAGCTGGCGTAACTAGGTGCAATATTGACTAGCAAAGCTGTCAGAAGCACGGCGCGCTTTCCTTAGAGCAGGGGGTGAGACAACCAGGAAATGATAAGGTTCGGGTATGATCCGGTGGCTTGGAGTTCAGGTATGCGAACCCTGATGGAGATATATGGATACGACGTGGTAGGCTGTCGGAACCATGGTTGACGCGGAGAGAAAGAAACAGGAATAAGGAAGTTCAGGGGAAATTGAGGAGCAGGGTTAAAAGCAGAGATTACGCGCACCAGGACGAGTGGTAATTCAACAGTCGACGAGTAATCAATTACCCGTACCTGGAGATGATGTATATCTGAGGTCTAATTTATCTTTAACAACCATCCTAGAAATGTATACAGGCTTTGGTCTATCGTATAAAACTTTTTATGAAACGACCTTTGATCTCTGAATAAACAGATTCATTGGAGAAGTATCTTATCAAGATGATCGGAGCCGATCAAGTGGGCCTAGTCCTGCAATTAGCACATACTCTGTAAGGTAGGCTATGATGTGGACTCCACATCCCAAATTGCATCAAGCAAGTCAGTTCATGTCTAGCAATACATCATTCGTGGCGATCTCTCCGAGAAACTGCATCAGGAGCAGAATTGTGACGAATCGACGGTTTTAGACCTAATGGGCAAGCCTTTTTTACAGCAGCGCCAATGCCTATACCGAACAGTCGCCATCTGTTAGAAAGATTCATGATCGGGTGATGAATACGTTTGTCATGTCTCTAGAGATTGTACGTCGTAGTTGGTGTAGCTAACGAAACTATTTAGAGGCTACACTTGTGGACGATTGCTTGACAATATCTGCCTTACATTTATTGTCTCAGCTTCTTTCACTGCTGGAAGGACGATCAGACTTAGTCGCTATCCCTTTCACGACAGAGTTGCGGTGAGTAGGGCCGTTTGTCAACATGACTGATGCAAGCCATGACCACACAGCCTCACTAATTTCAAACTAACGATAACGAGGCTCGGGTGAAGGCAGAGCATGGCCGCAAAAGCTAATCCCGGCGAGTGACAAATGTTAACGCAGGAGGCTTCCACTTCCCACAATGGTGTACGTTAGCGGCAACGGCCTTAATATACCGACCCCATGGCTCTATGACGTGCAGAGTCCTTAGTGGCCCACGTGAGTAGCTCAACAAATTCTACGTAGCAAACTTTTGCGAATAAACTGCTGGATCATACCACGTGTGAAAATTTGACCCTGGAGTTCGAAAGCCGGAATAAGGGATCGACAACAACGTCTCGGGAAGGCGATAGAACAGCCTCGGCACGGCAGCGAGTGGATCCGTGGCGCCATAAAAGCCCTTCTCGAATTCTTCTCTTCTCGGCCCGTTGTCGGGACCGATTCGAATAGAGTCATGAAAAACCTTATCTCAAACCAAAAGCTACCATTTACTTTGCCAACGGTATCTTGGCACTCAAGGTGAACCAGAGAGATATGATTTAGAGAACGTATAAATGCAAATAACTCTGCGAGGCGCGAGAGGAAAGTCCTTGCGGTCTCGTGTGCGACATGCGGACTTCGTTCGGAAAATCTGCGGTTGGGAGGTGGATCTGGTGGACCAAACTTGCCGTTACGTTCCTTGAATTGCACTCCACAGAAGCCGACGTGAAGTTTTCTTCACTTGTTCCCTGGGTTTCCACAGGATAACGTTACTCAAATGGCAGCAACGCCGTAAGCCGTTTCGGTTTGCTCGGACCAGTCCCTATTAATAATGTATGATCAGGATCGTAGAGACTGGGCGTTTATAAAGACTGGGTAGGCCAATTTTTTCGTAAGGATCCATCCATCTCTCTTTTTTCTAGATACCCTTCACATTATTCAAAATCTTACCAACCATGAGCGTTACGTACGACGTGTTCCGTGGCTCTGCCGAGGGCCGCATTGTCGCTGACAAGGCTTCGTCCACCCTTGGACACAATGAGGTCTTCATTGAGACCACCCACTCTGGTCTTTGCGGCACAGATGAGCACTACCTCAAGACCAACCAGGTGCTCGGTCACGAGGGTATTGGAATCGTCAAGTCTCTTGGCCCCGGTGTTACCTCCGTGAAGGTTGGAGACCGTGTTGGATTCGGATACACCCACAGCATCTGCACTTCCTGTGACAACTGCGCTACTGGTACTTCCCCTACATGTATGACACATGAATCATTATGCAGGCTAACCCATTCGAACTAGGCTGGGATCAGTACTGCGAGAACCAGAAGCAGTACGGTTTCCACGACTTCGACAACGGAACCTTCAGCTACGGTGCCGTCTGGGACGCCAACTGCGTCTACCCCATCCCCGATGGTTATGACTCCGCGTATGCCGCTCCTCTCATGTGCGCCGGTGCTACTGTCTGGACCGTCCTGAGCGAGTATGGCATTCGCTCGACTGACCGCGTCGCCGTCATGGGCATTGGTGGACTTGGTCACGTTGCTATCAAGCTGGCTGCTGCCATGGGCTGCCACGTCGTTGTCCTTTCCAGCTCCGAGACCAAGCGTCAGGAAGCTATGGACTTTGGTGCTTCTGAGTTCCACGTTTTCAAGTCCGGTGATGCCGTTCCTGAGGGCTTCAAGCCCGTCAAGCACCTCTTGCTTTGCGGCAATGCTGGTGTTGATTACCCTTCGTACGTTGGCTTCCACACCCCCGCACCCCCCAATCACTCTTGCCTTTGCATAGTAGCTTGTTCGTGCATATAGCTAACGTGAAAACAGTCTCATTCCCCTGATGGCCACCCACGGTAGCATCTACCCTCTGACTGTGGCTTTCGAGCCTGCTAAGGTGCCCATGCTCGGCCTCGTGTGGAGGGGTGTCCGCATCCAGGGCTCCCTGGTTGCTTCCCGCCAGAGCATCCGCAGCCTTCTCGAGTTCGCTGCCAGGAAGAAGATCTACCCCACTATCATGACCTTCCCCTTGAACAAGGAGGGTATTGAGGAGGCCATGCAGACCCTGCGCGAGGGCAAGATGAGATACCGTGGTGTGCTGGTTCGCCAGTAGACACGATCACGATCTCTTTTCCTTTTTTATTGTTGCAACCTGTAGTATTAGTCACGATGATGATAATGTTGAGATAGAATAAATAGATAGAGTCCTAATCGTATGATGATGCCCGATCAGGAATGCCCGCTACACATCCGGTTCCTCCCACTTAGATGCCTCAGGTTAGCACCAGCTTCGGACAATCACCGAGCCGAAAGACAAACAGTGCAAATGTTGTTGTATCACGTTCCATCGTCTAGCAGCAAGTCACATGACTCGTCATCACTGCCCAAGATTATATATATATAAAGCAGGATAATTCTCACATTCAAGAGTGAATGCCTTTCATGAGTTAGGTCTAGAACGATATATAAAATAATATCCCTATCTCCATTTGCTGTGCCGCTATGTAGTGACATATAAATAGCGATTGTGGGTCAGGGTGGCTGGGAACTACTGTTCACCTGTCACTCTGCCTGCAGTGGCGTAATGGTAGAACGTCACCAGGAAGGCCCTTGTTTGTCAAGAGGAGGTAGGAGGCCCTCTTCTTGGCATTCTAGGGACTACAGGTTCGAATCCCGTTGCGGGCACCTATTCTACCTGGAGACACCCAATGAAGAAAGTCTAGGGAAAGTTGATTCCTCTAGAATCTGGATATTGGACCCAAGGTAGGGTATATCTACCATAGCTGGTGGAAGGGAAACGTAGTCTCACTATAATTTCTTAAGTATGTCCTGTATATCTAGTTAGATCCAGAGCTAGCTTTAGGATCAACCCCTGTATAAGAAATTATGGGAGAGTAATTACGCGGTAAAAAGGAACAAGCATGGGATCTGGATCCTGGAGGCGTCCAGCCCGGGTTGTTAGGTCCCCAGGTCGCCAGGTCGTACGTATTTTTGGTTCTTACCAGTATGGGACCTGGTTATTACTAGTACTGACTATCAGAAAAATTAAACTGTAAAAATACACTGTCTCATCAGGTGGTAAACCTGGCGAGATCTTATATTATACAAAATTTTAATTAAATTTTATTAGAAGATCTAGTAATTACTAGTTAAGATTAAAAAATCCCAACCTGGGGAGTTTTGGTTATAGATTACTATATATATATCGGGTATTATTTATTCCATTTCTATTTTTATATATTAATAATAATTTAAATTATATTAGATTTATAATATAAATTTATTAATATCTACTAGAAATAATTAGATATAATCAGGAATTTTATCTTATAATCTGATATATTTTAAATAAATAAATTTATATATATTTATTAAAATTATATTAATAATATATAAAATTACTAGTTACTAATATCTACTAGAAATGATTAAATATAATTAGAAGATTTATCTTATAATCTGATATATTTTAAATAAATAAATTTATATATATTTATTAAAATTATATTAATAATATATAGATCTACTAATAC